>NC_057933.1:73777644-73982644 GCF_018555375.3 Anguilla rostrata | reverse complement strand
CACGCACACCACTGCACAACAGACACACATAATCACACACACACTTGCACACACACACACACACACACACAGACACACATACACACACACACACACACATTATACACACACACCTACACACACACGCACACAATTCAGTAACAGAAAGTCAGTGACAATGCAGGAAAGTTTAATTAGTTTCTCTACTTCCCCCCGCTAACAGGAGCCATGCACTCACACAGTAAAATGCTCAGTGTTAATTCAACTCTAACAGAGAGCGTTTGGTCCTGATGGTGAATCAACGCTGGTCATTTTCCTGTCACAAAGTGGATAAATAAACGGAGAACACTGTGCTTTGGAGTTTCTTCCAGGACATGGGATCCTGTCTGTGTGATTAGCAATGTTTTTTTTTGTTTGTTTGTTTGTTTTCTTTTTTTTTTGCGGGGAAAAATAGCAATAGGCTTTACATCTCGAAGTATGAATGCTTGACAACCTCCTGTGCCTACAGACTCATTTTTTCCAATTAAAATGTTGGAGTTATAAGAAGTTGCTTTTTTGAGGATCACATAAATGAAAGACTTACTGCAAGTAGGGTAAAAAAAAAAAAAAAAGAAGGCTATTTTATTACTTGCTGTTCAGCCTTGCATTCAAAAGAAGGGTAAATGTTGCATCAGTGCGTTTGTTTTTGTGGTCACAGCCACAGTTATTTATTTGTCCTAGAGAAATACACTTGAAACAGAAGAATAGCAACAATCTGTGAAAGGCTGATAATGAATGGGTTTGTTACACTGGTGCCGTCGAAGAGAGCGGCCACTGCTTTGGAAATGCAGGTGCACATAATCCTTCACTGTGCTGTGCTGCCTTTACTAAACATGAAGTGTTGGCATTGAAAGGCTTTGATTGACAGCTTTGACTGACCCCCACCCCTCTCCCCCCCCACCCCCCCTTTTCCATTCTAGTTGGTGGCTGTAAGGTTGCCATGACACCAGACTGTTTAGTCTGCCCTTTGACCCCTTTGAGGGGGGCTGTGGTCAATCAGGCATTACGAGAGAGGGGTGAATAGAAGTTGGGGGGGGGGGGGCTTGTGGGGGGGACACTTCCTCTCACAATGTAAAGACAGGCACAAAAGGAACCTCTATACGCACTTCTCTGTTATGTACACACACACACACACACACACACACATACACAGAGGCCCAGTGATACAGACACATGCTAGTCTACACTGAAGACAGGCATGCAAAGTGATTCGCAGGCAGACACATAGATGTTGGCGCCCATAAGCAGGAATGTTGAGTGCTCGCACCACAGTTATGACATCATCGCTCCCAAGACATTGCAATTTCAATAAATGTTTTGCGGACAACATAATGAAGATACTAAACACATCCCTGAACATTTTAACCTCTTTTTTTTATTGTGTCATAAATTAGAAACGGCCGAGGTGCAATATTTGCCACTACGGTTAAAATGTAAAATGTATGTGTTTGCCTGTGTGTGTGTGTGTGTGTGTTTGTGTATATATTTGTGTGTCTAATTGTGTGTGCAGGCGTGTGTGTGTGTGTGTGTGTGTACGTGTATGTGTGTGTGTGTGTGTGTGTGTGTGTGTGCGTGTGTGTGTACGTGTATGTGTGTGTGAGCTCATTGTCTCTACAGTAGCATCTGTCCTGTGTCTGGGCTGCGACGTGTGACTTTCAGTCTCTGAACAATGGGACTGACCCAAATCCGGTCCAGCGCAAGACTCGCCATCGCCGTGTCGCACACCCTGTCTCTTCATTCCTCCGCCGTCACTCCCTGCGTTCCCCCCTCTAACTGCTCCCTGTCGCGCTCCCTCCCTCTATTCCAGCCGCACGCTGCTCCCCCCCCCCCCCCCGACTGACCCCCAGCTCTGAGCCCCTCCCCGGGACGCTGCAAAGGGGACGCCGGGACTTCCTTTTTGGGGCGACGCTACCCGTGGTGCCCAGGAGAGAAGCAGGCCTTCAGGTAACCTCTCCCATTGCCTCAGCGGTGAGGCCAGAATTCTAGCTCAGGTTTGGGTGCAAGGAATCCTGGGTAGTAATTCCACCCTGAACTTCCTGATGCGATGACTTCGCTGGCAATGTAGACCGCCGGCTTTTGGTTGATGGGGATGACCTTAGTTCTGAAACAGTTGAAATGTGTCAGTAGGGCCCAGGAGTGCCCACATGATCGTGGTCACACACAAAAAAACCATAAACCGAAAGCACTTAAAAAGCACTTTGCATTTTATGAAATTATTCTTTTCTGCATTGAGGGCATAAGCAGGCCTGGTAGTCCGTGGAGTGTCACAAAGCGTCACAAAGGTGAGATCTTCAGTGTAGGCAAAAAAAAAGGCTCATTATGCTAAATGGGCAGCAGCCTCCAGCCTTTTACTATATCTTGAAAAAACCCTTTCGGTGCAGCACTGTCGACTCATTAAATCACTCTGACCTTCATCTTTCATGTCCGTAATGAAGACGTGCGAAATTCTGTCTCCCCCCCCACACCGCCACCCCCCCACCCCCGTCCTGCAAAGAACTCTGGGTAGAGCCGTATGGCTGGCACAGCACCCCGGCAGTGATTGACAACGGTGTCCTAGCAACCGTTGGGCATGTTGCCAAGCCAAGGGGTTGCCGGGGAACGGGTTCCCATAGAAACGTTTATTTATTTATTTATCTATTTATTCATTTATTTGTTTGATTTTAGTTTGTTTGTTTGTTTATTTTTAATAATTAGAATTTTGTTCTTTATTTTTTTTTTGCTGCTTGCCACTGTATGCAAGGAAGGTTGGTGAGAGGAGAAAGACGAGGAGAGAGCAAGGGAGATGAAGGGCGTCTGTGTGGGCGACAGTGTGTGCCTCCCTCAGAGGAATAAAATGCATATTTGTACATTATCTGAGTCCCCTGGAAAGCTTTGCACTGACAAAAACACAGGAGGAGTAGTCGTGCGGTTTCGGCTTCTGCTGCGTGACTGTACACAGACTCCCAGGTGCGCTCTACCTGCATCGTGTGCTGACACTGTAGCAGTGGCTCACAAACGCAGTCCCAGTCTATCCCAGTCTATTCTTCCCCCCCCCATTAGCCTCCATCGCCTGCAGCCCAAAAGGTGATGGAAGCTTTTGTCTTCGGCTGTTTTCAAAATACACCCAGGAAAACTGTGGGCAAACTGTACAGAGCCCTTCTGATGCCTACACTCCTCTACAATGGCACTGATGTGATTGAAGCTTTACTTACCCAGGCTCAGTTTATATTATTACCTACCGTGAGTCCCTTTGGCAAAAAGCATTTGCTTAATTCCTAAATTGTACTTACAAAATCGCTCTGTATTATACAAAGAGCTACCTTCTGTAACAATTTTAATATTTTTAGCTTGTATATGTACTGGCTGTACTAAAATATGTATGAATAGCAGACTAGCTGCATCTTCTCCATTTAGAGTACGTAGCCTTCCTGTTGCTGACCAATAGGCAACCCATGAAAAGCCAAACAAGCTCTTTCTGTTTCATATAACCAGGCCAAAAAAGCAGAACATATTTGGACAATTGTATTTTAATAAATACGACTTACACAAAATACACAAAAACGTACCTGCAGACACCCCATATATATAATAAGCAATAGCAATTCAGCAATTGCATCAAATTGCAAGCATTTAATAGTGTATTTACAATTTGTATTTTGGTTGATTTGGACAGGAAAAACAGACGTACAAATGATCATCACACATCTGGCCAAATATTTTGCCATCCAAGTAAAAAATTCCTTTTCTTTTACTTTGCCTTATTAATGACACAGTGAATCTTACTATCGCTAAGAGTAGGGGGTTCTCCGGTGTCCTGGTCAAATCCCAGACCTGGCTCTCGCAAACTTGCCACCAAAAATCATCCCCAGATTTAATTGGCTAAAAGATGTTCTCTCCCTCTCCACCTTCGCAATGTTGGTGACTTCTGGCGCAATGGTGCTGTGACACAGGTGGCTACACTTCTTGGGTGAGGAGTTCCTCAATGAAGCACTTGAGCATGAATGCATATAGCAGTAATTTATATTATATTATATTATACTCATGCGGTATTATGGAGTTGGAGAATATGCATAACACATACTTATGCTTAAGCTTATTCATACTTTGATTAGCTTGTGTGCAAGTGCATTTAATGTAATCTTAGCTCCTTAAGTCATTTGAATAACAAGAGGTTGTGAAATTCCTGATATAGTAACTGCTGATGAACATTGTGTGGAAGGCTGGGACAGTCAAATATTAATTCCTTGAGAATCCATGATCAAATACACTAGCAAATACCCTCCCTAGCACCCGTTACCCTTTTTTTTGTGCTACCCTGCCAATTCTGGAAGCCAGTTTTGAGTTTATTTTGTGTCCATACTGAAACCCTTTGCAGAAAGAGCACAAATGAGCTTTTGTGTTTGCATTCTCGTTCCCGGTCCGTGCTGGCGGGAGCTCGCGGTCCTTGCGGACGAGCGTCTATTTATTCTATATAATCTCCGGAATTTTCCGCGATGGTCTGTTTCTTGCGGAAGTGCTCATTGTTGTCTTTGTTGCCTGGTTGGATTAAAATGGGCTAAGTGCCTTGGCCCGTGTTTGTCTAGAAGATGGTGGGGAGGGTTGTTGTGGGGTGGGGGGGTGGGGGGGTGGGGGGGGAGTTGATGGCGGTGTACGAAACGCTCGCCGGCCCGCCGTTTGAGCCCCCTGAAACCCCCTGAGCTGGCCCGCACATAGGGATGGTTTGTTCTGGCCCTCAGCGGGCACACAGACAGACTGGCAGAGGAGAGGAGCTGGCATTGGCACAATCGTGCTGCATCTCTGCGTGATTTGACTGCAGAAGAGAAAGACAAGTTTGGGGCGGGGGGGGGGGGAGGGCGGTGGTTGGGGTGGAAGGAAGGAAGAAGAGGGTGTGCTGGGTGTGGGGGGGGGGTATGTAGAGAGATGGTGGCAAAAAGAGAAAGGGGTGGGGTGAAGACAGACGAGAGAGAGGGAGTAGAAGTGAGAAAAAGAGAGGGAGAGAGACGGAATATGGAAAGAGGGGATGCTGAGGGAGAATTGAATGTGAATGGGGCGGCAGGGTGTGAGGTGACTGGGCGGAGGAGAGGGTGTTGGGTCTTGGCAGTTAGGAGAAGGTGGCTGTGATTTGGAAATCACCCAAAAAGAAAGGGTAAAAAGGGAAGAAAAATGAAGCCTGGCAGTGCACTAATGATCCTGCTGGCATTGCCATGGTAACGTGCCAGTTTGATTTGTTGCTACAAAATTCTCAAGATGTGCTCAATGTGTCTGTCACCCTGCATGCTGAAACACCGCAGTCCCCCCCCCCCCCCCCCTCTCCCCCGAAGGGGGTCCAGTGAGTCGAGCCTGAGAGGGACGAGTGGGGCGAACCCCTCTTTTCTCTTTTCGTTACCTGTTTCCTCCGCCAGCGCCCTTTGTGCATCCCTTTGACGTCGCGCGGGCGTTCTGTCGCACGGTCAAACGCCGCCGTCCGCGCGCTGGCCTTGCTCGAGACCGCTCATGCGTCTGTCCTGCTTGCGATTTGAACCCGCAAACCTGGCTCTCGCGACTCGGTCCGTCGCCGTTCGCGGTTCGCCTGCCCCGCTTTGAAGCGGCGTCTCCTCCTGCCGTGACTAACCGCGCATCGCGGGGAGCAGCCCAGACACAAAGCCCGCACGGCGATGTCCTCTTGCGACCGTAATCTACCAGTTTCGGTAAAGAAATCGCACCCCCCCTGACGCCCCCTCCACCCAACCCGTTAAATCTGGGCAGTTTTATACCTCCACGACGCAGGAGAGTCAGGTAAATTGGGGCCCCGTGCCTCCAGAAACATGCGAGAGTAAATTCTTGTCGTCTGGCTGAAATTCGGCGCGGAGTGCAAACGAGTCCGCGGTCGGCGTCGGAGCTCTGTGGGCGCGCGCCTGCCCGTCTGCTGCGTGCACGGGCGATACGCACAGAATCGGGAACTGCTCTCTTCGGCTCACGGGCGCAACAGCGCCCTCGCATGGCACGAGAAATATCCCATATCGCCCTGTTCTGCCTGCGGTGAAAACATGCGCTGCCGCTGCGGCGAGGCTGAACCCGATAAGGCGTCAGCCGCGAATGTTCACACGTGTCCTTAAGGCTGGCGGCACTCGCGCAATAAATAGAACTGAAATCCTCGCTGCCTTGAATTTTGTGCTGCTGTTTGTAGAGAGAGGAGGAATTAGAGGCCTGGCGTGTCATTATTGTAGTGTGCCCCGGGAAAAAGAAAAAGAGAAAAATCCAGATTTTTTTCTGACGTGAAACAGTTGGTTTTACTGAAAAAAAGTGGATGAGTAACAGGGCGGTGGTGGCGAACGCGGTGGTTACGAATCTCCGCTTTGTGAGACAGTTAAAGGGGAAGGATGGGTGGGTGGGTGCTGTTCTGTCCGGTAACCACTAGAGGGAGACAAAGCTGTGGAATTACAAGAATAAGAGCGGTTCCATCGGTGGTCGGGAAAACCATCTGTTCAGATGTATTCAAATTCATCCCCCTGCGCCTGTGTCTCTCCCTCTCTTTCCACGAGCGAGCCTGTGCGTGCGCCTGTGCTTCCTACCGGCCTGTGCCTTTAGTTCGTTAGAGGCGTGGGTCCTTTGCCTCTCTCATTAACTCCGTGCTTGTATCCGCTTAATCACAGGAGACTGCTGCGAAAAACTGTGCGTCGCCTGTGCGTACATGCACTGCGGTACGCCCTGGCTATCTGCACAGTTCAGTGAAAGCACAAAGCAAGACCAGGAAGAAAAAAAAAAAATGAACTGGGGCTCATTCTTGATTTCAGCATGGTTGGTAATTTGAGGAGGGGTGAAAATGCAAATGAGAGAATGTTGGTTATCACAGTTAATCTCACAGAGGTTCTTCACTGATAACAAAAAATATATATATGTATATACAATATATAATTTAACAGACATACACAGACATGGCCGTCGTGTCATGCATGTCAAGGGTCTTAAAAGCTGGTATTTGCTGATTCTGCAAAAAAAAGAAAATTCCCAATCACATATTTCATTTCTGGACTGTATGACATGGCTCTATGAAGCTCAGGTGTCAAGAATTAGGGTGGGTAAGGGGGGGGTGGGGGGGAGGGGGGATTCACAGACAGTGGTAGGGTGTCTGATGTATTGGACGGACGGACGGACGGAGGGATGGACAGACGGAAAAGCGGGCGCGGCCGAGCCCGGGAACGCGCGGCGTAGCGGCGCCGGTGTGCTGCGGCGTGAGGTAGTTGGTTGTATGGTTTCGCATAATAAACGGCCCGGAGATAACTGTACAACCTTCTAGCTTTCCCCGCGGCGTCACCAGAGCAACGGCAGCCCCCTTACCCGCACCCTACACCCCATCCCACCCCCCTCCGAAGTGGTAAGTTGAAGGAACAACCAGGGCTGTGCCGCACCTCACGTTTCGGTTCTGGGCTTGTAGCGGGGTCGGCTCGCGCTGCAGTCGCTCGCACTGTGGGTGTCTCTGAGGCGATGCTCTAACTCGTGTCGCAAATCCTTTCGGTAAAAAAAAAATGTGGCGACCTCAAGTCTCCTTCAGCCGAGTTTACGTTATCAGCAGGAAATGCATGGGTTTTTTTATCAGGTCCGTTTGCGTCTTTTGTGATTCTTGCTTTCTTGCTTTCTTTTGTTCAAGCAGTTTGAATCCATCACCTGGACATCAAACTGTCTGAGACAGCATCGTCTTATTTCGACTGTCAGTAGCAGTACCAGTAGCTGAAGTTTAGCTAAGTTTTTTCCTAACACGGCATAGATTTGGCTTTATAAATATGTATCCTTTATCTGGTTCAGTTTTTTCGTTGCGTAGCTCGGTGACTGTGCCGTTTCCTCAGTAGTGTCCTTACCACGGGGCGATAGTGTCGTGCATTTTGAGACATTTGTACCTGGGCGTGTGGCGGCGGTTCTGCTCAACAAAGGCAATTTCCCTGCAAATAAAAACACATCGAGAGACACTTTCCTGCGCAAGAGAACTCAAAGGGGCTCTTTCCACCACAACAACAACAACAACAACAACAAAAACAAAAAAAAGAATTAACGGTTGACAATCGCGTGCTATTGTTCTGCAGTCTGTGGGTCCGTCTGTCTGCCGCTCGGTCCTGATCGATGATAATGGAACTCCAGCGCCCGCCCGAATGCGGCTGTGTGCCCGTGACATTTCCACAAAGCCTCTGGTCTCGCGCAGACGGCGCATTCCTTTCTGTCGCGCAAAAAAAAAAAAAAAAAAGTGCGAGTTTCGCATCCCCTGAATCCTGGCATGCTCCTGCTGCCGGGGATACGTCCCCCCCCCCCCCTACCCCCCCACACACGCACACGCACCCACTCCCCCACCCCAGCTCCTCACTTACCCCCATCCTCCTCCTCCTCCTCCTCCCCTCACCCGCACCCCATTGCCTTCCTCCTCCCCACACACTCACACACACTCACCCCCCCCCCCCCCGCCTCCCGTTAGTCCCCCAGTGTGTCTGGCTAGTGGCTCAGACAGCCAATATCTGCATTGCGTTGCAGCTCCCCTGTAAGAAAAAAAAAAAAGGGCATATATCAGCAGTCTAGCCTCAGCGCTGCTCCTTTTCACGCACGCAGGGGGGAAAAAAAATCCCTTCGCCGACCCCGTCAGGGAAAAAAGAGCCTTCCTTTACGGGCCGCGTAATTCCGATTCCTCGCTCCTCCATCTCCGTCGTTATCCCCCCTCGCACAGCTTTTATGAGATTTGATCTTTGATCGGTTTTATCCGCCCCCCCCCCCCCCAACCCAACCCAACCCCCAGCGTATTTCCGTCAACATTCGACTCCAGCTGACCCAATTTCTTTTTTTTTCCTTTACCATAGTACTGCGGTGGTGTCCACCCGTGTAGCTTGTATTTCACTGTTCCCATTGTCTGTGTGTTTCGCCTCATCCCATCGGGGGGAACCGCACACATTCTAGAACAATTATGTTCTCGTATACCATATCTATCTACCTATATGTGGCTGTCTGTCTGTCTGGCTACGTATTCGGATATATACGTGGTGTGTGCCATGGATACGGGTACAGGGGGCAAACAAGGTGACTGTCGAAGGGTGCCCCCCCATCCAAAAACAGGGCATTGTCTAACCCGATTACGTCATCCCCCAATGAGGGAGAACAAAATTCTTCCTCTGAGTCCTGCAGCAAAGGTTCTGTTCCTGCATGGCACACCATCTCTCTCCCTCTCTCTCCCTCTCTCCCTCTCTCTCTCTCTCTCTCCCTCTCTCTCTCAGATTTATGAGCAGTGCTGTACTGTTTGTTTGGTGCTTGAGCGTCCAAATGCCTCTGGGCATCTGAGAGGCTACAGCTGTGGGGTAGCGGGTGCAAAATGGAGAGAGAGGCTCCACAAACCAGATTAGCTGTGTTTTGTTTCAATGGATGTCAATTTCTGTTAGACACAATGCAGGTAATTTCTTTTGTTTTAAAGACGCAAAGAACAAAGTGATTTTATAGTACGTCTGGCTATTCCCCATTCACTGTATGGTATATGATTTCCCTTTTAAATATCGCTTTGGATTAATCGCCGTTTTCTGCTGTCTGACATAAAAAAGTGGTCTGCCTGTGGAATGCTTTGAATTGCAAGTTGATTTTATAACCCCCGGACAGGCAGTAGGCTTGGTGGGAACCATTGTTCTCTCCCCAGATTAACGGGAGACTGGCCAAGATTAAAGTAGATCTATGTCTTCAAAGACACCCTGTTGATGTCACAAAGGATCTATCTTATCGCTGTGGTCTCCGTTAATCTAATAATTCTTTTTGGTGCAGTTTTCAAAAGCTGTGGGATAAAAGTGTCTTCACTCAGGTCAGCCACCAATCTCCTGTAATATGTTGCACCATGTATATATGTTCTCTGGATCATACCACATACAGCACAGTCCGTAAGTATTTGGACAGTGGCACAATCTTTGTTGTTTTGGCTCTGTGCTCCAGCACGTTGAATTTGAAATGTAACAATAAATATGAGATTGAAGTGTGGACTGTCAGCTTTGAGTTGAGGGTATTTACATCCATAGAATGCACTGGTGAGCTCAACAACAAAAACCAACCTGATAGACCATGGAAGACCACTGTAGTGGAAGACCGAAGAATACTTTCAATTGTAAAGAAAAGTTTTTGAAAGCAGATCAAAAGCATTATCCATGATGTAGGCACAGATATGTCAAAGACTGCCATAAAGAGAAGTGTACACCAGCATAACCACTGAGGATTCGCTGTAAGATGCAAACCTCTGGTAAGCCTCCAGAACTTAATGTCCAGGCAAGAGTTTGCTAAAAAAAAAACTACATAACAACTGTAGAGTCCTGGAATAAAGTCTTATGGACAGACAAGATGAGTATTAACCTGTAGCAAAGCGATGGAAAGAGGAAAGTGTAAAGAAAGGAAGCATACCACCTCATCTGTGAAAACATGGTGGAGGTGGTCTTATGACCTGGGCATGTATGGCTGCCACAGATACTGGCTCACTTGTCTTCATCGGTGACTGCTGACGACAGCAGTTTTTGAAATGCGCAGAAACAACCATTCAAATCCAGCCAGTCTGCACATAATCGTTTCGTTTCAAATCCAATGTTCTGGAGTACAGTGCCAAAACAACAAAATTGTGTCCCTGTCCAAATACTTACTTTACTGACTGCACTGTAAATGTCTGTAATGTAAATATCCCTTCCTCTGAGAGGCAAATTTCCTTACATTTTTAAAAGTCCCTACTCCCTATGTGAGTATATGAACACTTGTAATATTCAGGAAACATAAAGCAATGTACAAACAGAGTCAATACAAGTAGCAATTCTCCTAGCTGTTGTGTTTGTGCAAAACAATTGTCATTATAACCCAGAAAGGGCTTAACAAGGTTTTCTGTTACTAAAAATAACAAACTACAACCAAAGTAAAAAAAAAAAAAATGCCACCATGGAATAACAATTTCCCTCAGGAACCTTTGTAGTGTCGGTTAAAACTGCGGCTGTGATTTTCATACACACAAATGTACAAACGCGACGCACTTTCAAAGGAATGGGGACAGCAACATCTCGGCTAACTAAACAACACTTCACTATAAGTCAGACATCTGGCTTGGAATAATGTTAACCTGATGAGACGGAATGGTATCAACCTGGGAGGCTGGTTATGTGGCTGGTGGGAGTCGATTTCAGAACATTGCATTACAGGCCATGTCTTTGCCCACAGATGCCAAAATCTTTGGGCATTTTCTGTTGCCCTTTCTGTGTAACGTCAGATTTTGGCAGCCTGTTTGCTGCAGTAAATTGTGAATCGTTCTATTGACAGGGTGCTAAATCAGAAGGGAAAACGCATTCCCGAAACCTACGGTTTCACTCTAATGCAGAGATGATAATTGTAGACAAGAACAGAGGAGAGTGAGGAAATATTTCCTGAGGTTCATCACTTCTGGATGTGATATATTTTGGATTATTCTCACTCTGGGTGATATTCTGCACCCCCCCCCCCCCCCATTTCCCTTCCTCTCTACCTTCTCCTCCCTCCCTGCCTCTCTTTGCTTTCTGACTCTCGCACACATTTTCTCTCTTTCCCAGACATGCGCGCACACACACACACGCACACACACACACACACACGCGCGCGTGTGCACACGGCGACTGCAAAAGTGCGCGCCAGAGAGAAAGAGCGAGGGAGAGACTGAAGACGTGATGCTTGAAAAACGTGAGAGAACGCGAGAGAGAGAGAGAGAGAGAGAGAAAGAGAGAGAGAGAGAGAGAACAGGGAGGCAGAAAGGAGAGCTCGGTGGAGATTGAGGACAAGGAGTGCAATAGGGAGAGAGAGAAAAAGAGAGAGAGAGAGAGAAAGAGAGTCCACGTAGAGGGACAGGGAGAGGGAGAAAGGAGAGCTCGGTGGAGATCGAGGACAAGGAATAGGGAGAGAGAGAGAGAGAAAGAGAGAGAAAGAGAGGGAATGAGTCCACGTAGAGGGATAGGAAGAAGGAGAATGAGACAGGCATGAGGAAAAGTAGTGGATGTAATGGCAGAAAAAGACAGAGAAGGTGTGTGTGTGTGTGTGTGTGTGTGAGTGCGTGTGCTGGTGTGTGTATGTGCTTGTGTGTGTTCGTGTGTTTCTGCCGGTGACACAAATGATGGAGAGGACAGAGGGAAGTGGGTTGTACCGGTGCTAAGGGATGTAGGAATAGTACCTTATAATGGAATCAATATGACTATTTAGACTGTATCTGCTATTTAGCTCACTGCCTGCTTTAACTCCTATACCAGGTAGCTCTCCAGTTTTGTAGAGAGGAAGGCACAAGCAGGGACAGAGAGAAAGATAAAGGAGGTAGAAGGCTGTTTTTTATCCACTTTTTACAGCACTGAAAAATGAAGACACTGAAGATTGGACAGGAAGAGAAACGCGATTCCCTTTTTTTGCTTTTCTTTTTTTTTTTTTTTTTTTGCTTTTGAACCGATGGAGCCTCTTTTCTTGTTTCTGTTTCCCTGTAGGATATAGCCGATGCAGCCAAGACATAGCCCCCACTTACAGGGACAGAGAAATGGGAAGGAGAGCTGAGATATCAGCTTCCTTTTTTGGTGTGTGTGTGTGTGTGTGTGTGTGTGCACGCCTGTATGTGTGTCTGTGCATGCAAATGCATGTTTGTGAGTATGCATATGTGTTAGTGTGCATAAGTGTGTGTGCACATGTATGTGTGTGTGTGTGTGTGTGCGTGCGCGCGTGTGCGTATGGGTGTTTTAAGGAACAAGCTAACTTGTGTATCAGCAAACACAAATGGTGAGTGTGCATTTTTGTTGTCGGACAGAAGAGGGAAAGGAACAATATCGACTCCATCTGTCAGCCGCCGCGTTCGGCTTTTTTCACTTTTCGTTTCGCTCTGCTTTTCCAGCTCTCTTATTTTTGTCACGGGCGGGAGACACAAAACAATAAAGGGAAAATTTGGGAAGTGGCTACGGATGAAAAAGGGGAAAATTAGTTTAGTTTGGTTCTGCGGAGGACGTGCGTGTTACACGCGTGCTCTCAGAGGCTTTGCGTGTTTCTCGTGTGTGCACACCTGTGTGCATGTACATGTGAGCTTTGAGACACGCATGTTCACTGTTCAGGGGGTCTGGTTATGTAGGGCTCCTTTTTTTAAATTTATTAACAGGAACTATTATGATGTCATTAAGACAACTTTGCCTTATTTGAAATATTTACATAATTTAATTAAATTTGGGTATTGTAAAAGGAAATACTTTCTCGGCGACATTGACAATTCTGTCTCTGTGACGTTAAAATCCATTGGGCATTTCGTGCTGGCATTGGCATTTTCGGGGGGGGGACGATCGAGTCAATCTCTTATTAGGAAAGCAAATTGAGTCGTGCAAATATGCAAAGTGGACTTAGACTTTAAAGTACGCGGTGCGGTGACTTTTTCACGTTTGGATGTGTGTGGTGTGCGACTTTATGCGTCTGTCCTTATGTCTGTGTGTTAGTGTTGAGGGTAGTCTAATTCCCGAGTTTACAGCAAAGGACGTGTCAGACAGGGGAACACACCAGCGTCAGCCTGTGTAGAGGCTTCTGTCTGTCCCTTAGTCACTGTGTAGCCAGCCAGCCAGTCAGCCAGTCAGTCTGATTGTCTCCCAGTAGGTGGCACTGCCGCGTTCTTAAAATAAATTTTTTTTTCTTTTTTCTTTTCATTCAAGTTTGGACCCAGGTATGGTTGGATGTGGTATTAACTGCCGTCGCAGAGACTTGCATGGAAGGCGTTCAAACATATCTGTAATTTATGCAACTTCACAAGGTTAAGTGTGTCGCCTTTTTTTTTTACTCTTGCAGTTTGATCTCCCTAGAGGTGGAGGCCACCAGACATTTTGAGAACACCAAAAGACGGGACTGGGAAAAGGCTCCGCATTGGAATTGGGAAAAGACTGACAGCTGCCAACTCCTACCCCCTGTCTCTTAATTCCACGCCCCATACAATCCCGAACTGGGGTCTTCATATTGTTGGGTAAGTGAGCCGCCAACAGTATTCTTACTTTCATTTAAATTTCAGCGGCTTTAACAGTCGGGCATGCAGGAGTGCGCACTTAACACACTGAACCATGACTCTCCTCTTTCAGCTGACCCATTACAGAGCAGACGTCTCAGCCTGTCGGCAAGAAGACAGGGAAAGATTAACAGAAGGAAGGGAGGAAATGGTCATTTTCCACTACAAAAATCAGGAAATTTTACTGACATTATATGAGGCTATTTTGTGGAGTAAAGGAAACACACAGGAAACTACAGTTGCATATTTACACAGCAGCACCCTATACACACACACACACACACACACACACACTGTATATATATATATACACACACACACACACGCAGTCATAGACAGAGAGAGAGAGAGAGATTCAATATTCCATTATTGACAGCACAATATAGTAAAAATTGTTTATTGAATTCTCACACATTGTGTGCTACATTCTTTGTCTTTTTCTCTCCATTTGACCCATAACAGTACATCAGATGTGATTATTTCAATAGGTACAGCGGCCACTTGGGTTATTTTCGCCACAAGATCTGCATCTCTGAGTGATTCCCACCAAAAACTACATTTCCCCGTATGCCCCTCTGTCCCTGAGACCCTTAACCTGTGAGGTCATTGGAGGTCACAGGTGAGGTCCTCGGGAACAGGGCTGCATGCATTTGCACAGTGAGGGAAGCATGAGACCAGCAGCTGCTGGGAGGCCCCATTTGGAGATGCCACTCAAGGTGTCTTTATCGCAAGGGCACATTTGAGGTGCGGTTTACTCCACGGCCTCACTGCTCAACAATTCGGTTGTTGAAAAACAGCATTTGAAAGCACGTACAGTTTTAAGTATCGCAGTGAAGTAGCAGAAAAGTTCTTTCCAGAATGCCTCGAAACCAAAGCAGGAGTGTCACTTCCCCTGAGTATCATGTGTACTGTATCCCCACTTTCGTATGGTATTCACCACCATTGATATCCTCTTAAGGTTGTGTGTGTATGGACTGATAGACCCTGTAATCAGCCACAGCAAAGAAATTGCGTAATAATAAAGGAGTACCACTGAATTATCTCCCGTTTATTAGCAACTGAAGCAGGTAGCAGTTCACATTGTCATTGCTGATGTGACTCCAGGGGGCAGACTCCATTGGCTGACTTTGTGTTCTGACCATGAAACGGTCCAATGAGAAGACAGCCAAGGGTGGTGACTCCGTTTGTCTGTTATCAACGTCCAGATATGTTATATTATTAAATTAAATAAAACAACATTTTCTCAAAAAGTCTATTTATTGTGGTTATTTGATGACTGATGTCCAGTTTCATGGGGGAAAAAAACCCAAAATTAAACAATGAAAATGGCACTGCACTGAAGGAAACCGCACGTGAGCATGCAGTACAATAAAATGACATACTGCAATGCATTGGTGTGGTTATGCAGAGGTAAAAATTTTGTCATTTGGTAAAAAATCATGAAAGAAGACAAATATGCTTATACTGCCTAATCACCAATTAAAACCAAAGCATACCTAGCTACATTCACTATTTGATTAATATATACGTTGTCCTAATTATTTGTGTATTGTTTCATGTTTCATTGATGCAAAAAATAAATTGCTAGCAGTAAAAATGGCCGACCCATACATTAATCAAACCAATGGGAAAAGGCCCAGTGGTCTGACATGAACTTCTTGCCTGCATCCATCCTGATAAAATATTTACAGCTCTTTCAAACAGACACAATACTTTTGACGGTAATTGGCATTTAGAACAGCTGACAGTTTAACAGTTTGGCGTGATCTTTCATTTGCATGTTTTAAAATGAACTAATGTGGTGCATTGAAGATGAAGACGTGCAGTAAATTATGAAGTACACACGTATTATATATATATATATATATATATATATATATATGTAAACACACACATACTTCTGTTGATTTTGTTCGTTATAAAAACTAGATCCTAAAGTAAGGATGAATAACGCATTGATGTTCTGTAATAAAAGCACTGATATATTAGAAAAGCATTTCCCCTCAAGTCCCCTAATTGCACTTTTTTTTGCCCCTAAATCTCCCCCCTGATACCTGTCCTTAAATACACAGCAGCCAACGACTGACCAGCTGCCAGAGTCTGGAGTTTGGCAGGCCAGGAGCAGACTCCAGCAGCTGTATTGATTGGCTTGTCTGTGCGGAGACAGATGAATGCATTAGTACCCAACTCGCCCTGCCACTGAAAATATATTAACTCCCCGTATTAGGCACCCTGTCTCGTTACCATGGCGACACAGAGAGAGAGGGGGGGGGAGGGGGGGAAGGCGGAGGGTGGCGGCGATGCCGGGCGAGTTGAGGCGGTGGGGTTTGATTGGTAGTCTCTCTCCATCGGTCTACCCGTCTCTCACCTTTTTTCTTGCCTTTTCTCCTTCTCACCTCACTGACACCTTTTTTTTTTTTTTTTGGAAAAAATGTTCTCTTAAACCGTTCCTGACTGTTTTGTTTTTGTTCGTTTTTTTTTTTTTTTTTTTTGCTTAGCCCACTTTGTCATTTGGGCCACGCATTGTTTTCCTCCTCACCCTCTTTCCCTCTCGTCTGTGTTCAGTTTTTATTTCCTTTTTTCCTCCGGTCTTCACTGCCCTTCCCGCAAAGTCCGGTCTCCTCTAACGCCATACTTTATTCGGCTCCCTTCTTTTACGTTTTTCCCTTCTCTCTCCTTCTGCATCCACCACTTTTCCCCTCGCTCTCTCCCTCCCTCCCTCCCTCCCTCCCTCTCTCTCTCCCTCTCTTGCTCCATCTTTCTGTGCTGCAGTAAAAGAGGCGCAGTGTGGGATCTTGGAGAGAGGGGGAGAGAGACAATGAAAGCAAGGGAGAAAAATGATGGTGGGGAAATGGAGGGGGGGATTTTTATTTTTTTTCCTTCCATAGCTGAAAGTGTGTCTTTTGAGGGAAATGCTTGATTCATGCCTGTCCCAGGTACCCAGATGTAATGCGCGGTGATGTTGTTAACTAAACATATATGATTAAATAACAAAATAGAAGTTTTCTATTTTTAAAAAATCCCAACCCAGTTCATTAAAAAAAAAATCCCAACTCAGGACTCACCGAGAAAAGCTGCAATATATTCTATTTGTTTTTATTTTGTTGTTAATGTCTGAATTTGTCACTATCGTGCAGCATAGTGTTGCTTTAAACAAGCTTTGTTTCAAAGGTGCAGCTTCGTAGTCAGCAGGATTGTAGTGTAGATGAGGACACTGCATTACCCGAGCAACAGACTAAGTTCCAGCCATCAACTGTATTAGAACATGGAATCTTCTCGGCTAGCTATGTTATGATGTCACAGACATTCACGTTGCGTGGTCACGCATTTGACCGATAATGTAAATATTTTGAAGAAAAACAAACAAGAGCTCTCTCTCCCCTTGCACTGTGCTCAGTTCAATATGATTTGAATTGATTTGATGGGGAAGTTAGCCATTTGGGCAGTTTTGCTCAGCGTCTGTGTGGCTTGCTCGTCCGGTTGTTTCCAATGCCTTGTCGATGTTGACGACAGCCTTCGCTTGTGTTGGGGGCATGTTCTCTCCAAATATGGTGTACGAAACATGGACTCTTGTTTCCGAACGATTGACCGGATTTTCAACTATGAACAGAAAGTGATCCAGGCTGGCAGAGTCGGTGAGGAACCTGACCTTGTGTTTGTTAGAATTATTATTACTATTATTATTAATAATATTATTATTATTATTATTGTTGTTGTTGTTGTTGTTATTATTGTTGTTTTTTGTGTTGCTGTTGTTACTGTTGGCATTGTAGCCTTTATGCAAGGCAGTTTAAATTTCAATGTAATAACATCTTTACAGCGAAGATACATTGCTGTATCATATACATTCTTTTTGTACACTGGTGTTATAGTTGTCCTCAAAAAGGATCATTAACTCCATCAAACACACAAAATTTGACAATGTGGAAGTAAATGGAGAGGGGGCTTTGGGCTACGCTGTTAATGGCTCACTTTCAGTCTGCGTGTGTCTTCCTCAGGGGGAGGCTATGACAGACAGCTCAGGAATATCATGCACGCTGAGATCATGCCCCTCGTGGAGGAATTTGATGAGAAGTTAAATGCAGGTACCAAATCCTGCAGTTTGCACCACCCCACCAACCACTATACCTCAGAGAGGGGTGGGGGGGGGGAGGAGGAGAGAGAGAAAGAGGGAGAGAGAGGCTGTCTTTTAAGAGCTCTTTATATAATGATGGTTAAAAAAGGGCACATTTGTGTATGGGGGGAGGGAGAATGGTTGGGGGGGGGGGGGGGGCATTTTAGTGACCAACAAAAAAAAAAAAAAAAAGCAAGGGGGGAAAAAAACAAACAAACAAAAAAAACTAACCAAAAAAAACAAAAAAACAAAAACACATTTCGGGCAGATTTGTTACACGGCTTTGTAGCGTCAGCGCCAGACGCCCTCGCGGCGCGAGTCAGACAGCGAGACAGCGAGACAGTGAAAACCAGAGGGAACGAGGAGAAATTGAGGGTGAACAGGCACCGACGGCCTGAGGAGGACTATGAGCAGCGTTTGGGGGTCACGCCCGCTCTCTCTCTCCCTCTGCTGTGCTGTCCGTCAGATTCCGTGTACGAGGAGAGGCTACAGGCGGCAGCGCAGCGCTTCATCTCTGAGGCCTCCAAACTGCCCAGAGGTGAGAGGCACTTCCGTCTCCCCCCTCATTCATACTCTCTGTCTGGAATGTTCTTTATATATGTACACTCGCATACACATACAAACACACACACACGCACACACCCATACAAACACACGCACACACCAACAGACACACACACACTGATACCCACACACAGACACACACACACACACATATACACCCAAATATATTACGCCTTCCCGTCTGTCTGGGAGACAGAGGATGGATTCTCACTTGCCTTGCCACTGTTTCCTAAACTCCATCTGTTTGCCAGTTACGAGGTTAAATTGATCTGTCTGACTCATGTGTTGTGCCCATGCTCATGCAAGCATCTGCTGACTCCCGGTTCCTGCCTTTGGCTGTCCAATATCACGACTAAGTTGTCAGACTGTATCTTGGATGCGCTGTGCCGTGATGTTTCATTTTGTACTGTCAAAGCCGGGCTGCTGACATGTGCGTCCTTCTTGAACCTGTAATCTTGAATCTTGGGTTACTCCTCTCTGTAACCTCTATTTAACCAGAACACCCCACCGAGGGTGACAGGAATTTAACAGATGCTCTTATTCAGAAAATCTTTTTTACATAGCATTTACATTGTATCCATTTATACAGCTGGATATACAGTATACTGCAGGTTAAGTACCTTGCTCAAGGGTACAACGGCAGTGCCCCACCCAGGAATCGAACCTGTGACCTTTAGGTTACAAGACCAGCTCCTTACCCTTTACCCTGTCGCCCGAGGCATTTTGCAAGGGAGACCTGGCCAAGAGGACAGCTTAATAAACACACAAAATCACACAACAATGACACCCATCAGTGGTGCACAGTGAAAACAAAGCATACCAACTGTTAAAGCGGGTTAAACACTACCAACGTGGCTTCCTGTATTCCTGAGTTGAACTCTTCCAGTGAAATGAAGCCCTCTATACGGATAATTAATGGAGATGCACAGAGCCGCTATTAGGGTTTCACTTCTCTTTCTCTCCCTTTAGCTACCGGATGCGTCCCACCTTGCGGTGAGTACACCAGCACGCTCTGCTGTTCATCTTCTGACATCTTCACATTTATGGTTCTCAGATTTTCTTTGCACTCAGGAATATGACTGCTTTTAAAAGTGCACTGCTCCCAGAGCCAAGCTGTTCCTGCTTTTGCTACTCTGTCTTTGTTTTTAACATGTTTATTTGCCTTTATGAAATATTTTTTCTTTGTTTGTTTACTTTTGCTTATCTGTTTTATTTATTTTACACCTCATTTTTACAACATAACATTCCAACACTCCTGTTCCATTAGTTTTTAATTACAGTATTTCACATTTATGTACATATACCTTACAACAGGGTTTTTTTTTTAATCATTAACTAAATTTCTAAATAAAGTAAGTAAATACATAAATAAAACTTAACAAGATTTTTGAAAATAAACAAGAGCAAGAATCTCAGGTGGTCAGCAACTTCTATTTGCTTTGGAGACCATTGTCTGAGAATAAAATGATTTTTTAACCCTTGGGCGATTCACAGGTTTCCAGGTTTCAGGAGCTGTTTACGACTGTGTCACCTGCCTGTATGACAGCTGTGAATACCCTCTCGACTGTCCCAGTGTGTTCCAATATTCATCACCCCCCCCCCCCCCCCCACCACCACCATACACACCTCACAGGCAGTATCCACCCCCAAGATAAGGGAGGCATCTTCCATGAGTTTCCATGCATATACTTATACACTCCTACATGCACAGATAGATAAACTAGCCACACATGCTTGTTGAGAGGTGTCTTGTCACTCAGGAGGTGGTACTGTGGAGTGCAACATGAATACAGCCACAAAATAAAGCTTCAGAAAGGTCAAAGTGAGATTATCATTTTACTGTCGTGTTAAGAATGGCAAAGGTCAATATGCAAAGTACAGATATTTATATTCACGTGTGCATAAAAAATGTTGCTGTTATGCGGTAGGGTTTGCCTCCCACATCTAACAAGTCAGTTCTTGATCCTCTCAAAAAGACTGAAACAAAAAAGGCTGAAGGCTAACAGATGATCTTCAGCACCCAGTAATGATATGATTGTTACATTGAATTTTGAGCACGTATAAACAGACAAATAAATGTCCATTGATAGCGCAGTCTGTTTTAGTCATATTAAACAGTAGGGTTTTGACACCTACCAACCCACATGTCAAGCAGCCTTTCACAAAGTAGTATCTATCTGTGTGATAATGTAGGTCCATAAATTGAATTATATACGCAAATTTTATAAGAATTCATACTCCATATTTGAAATGATAGCCTCCGCCCACTCACCACACAGTTCATTCTCCATCCACCACAGTGCAATTACTGCACAAAGCTATCACCTCCCACTCTTGGTCCTGCGGAGGGTGTCATTAGGCGTTACAATTAATTGAAGTAATGGAGGCAGTGACTGTTGGCTGTCAGAGTTTGAGGAAAAGAAGTTAAAAAAAAAAAAAGAAAATGAGAGAGAGAGAGAGAGAAAGAAAGACTGTGAGCGATGCCCGTGGTTGTGCGTCTGTATCTCGGAAAAAAAAGTGGTGGACCTCACGGTCGGGGAGAGCAACGGCACCGAGATGCGATGTGACGTCCGCTTTCCCTTGCCGACCGACATGGAGGTCGTCTGGAGGTTCGCCCCTGAGGTGAGGGGCAGGGTTTAGCGATAATGGGCTTGGGTGGGGTGGGGTGGTGGGGGTGGTACAACTGATCCCTCGATCCTTAAAAGAACACAATGCAGCCATTCTGCTCTATTCTTGCAGATCAACAGTCCTGCAATCACTCTCAAGGAGAACACAGAGGAATTTCTGATAAATTATTTTAGCCAAAATGTTACGACCATTTGTAAATAACAAAGACGTGTTTTTAAATGGCAGACTCCCAAGAGAATCTGGCTCTTAGTGTTATCGACTCAATAGAGATCCTGTAAAGTTTCTAAAATTCTGTCATTGCGATTGTATTTAGAGTGTAGAATTACCCAATTCCAGAAACCTGTTATTCACAGTGTGCGTGTGAGCATGTGTGTATGTGTGTGTATGTGTGTGTGTGCAGGTGTGCGTGTCTGCAAAACTGTGTGTGTGTGTCTGCGAACCTGTGTGCGTGTGTGTCTGCGTACCTGTGTGCGTGTGTGTGCCTGCGTACCTGGCGTGCGTGTGTGTGTGTCTGCGTACCTGTGTGCGTGTGTGTGTCTGCGTACCTGTGTGCGTGTGTGTGTCTGCGTACCTGTGTGCGTGTGTGTCTGCGTACCTGTGTGCATGTGTGTGTCTGCGTACCTGTGTGCGTGTGTCTGCGTACCTGTGTGCGTGTGTGTGTCTGCGTACCTGTGTGCGTGTGTGTGTCTGCGTACCTGTGTGCGTGTGTGTGTCTGCGTACCTGTGTGCGTGTCTGCGTACCTGTATGCGTGTGTGTGTCTGTGTACCTGTGTGCGTGTGTGTGTCTGAGTACCTGTGTGCGTGTGTGTGTCTGCGTACCTGTGTGCGTGTGTGTGTCTGCGTACCTGTGTGCATGTGTTTGTCTGCGTACCTGTGTGCGTGTGTGTGTCTGCGTACCTGTGTGCATGTGTGTACCTGTGTGCGTGTGTGTGTCTGCGTACCTGGCATGCGTGTGTGTGTCTGTGTACCTGTGTGCATGTGTGTGTATGCGTACCTGTGTGCGTGTGTGTACCTGTGTGCGTGTGTGTGTCTGCGTACCTGTGTGCCTGTGTGTGTCTGTGTACCTGTGTGCGTGTGTGTGTCTGCGTGTGTGTGTCTGCGTACCTGTGTGCGTGTGTGTGTATGCGTACCTGTGTGCGTGTGTGTACCTGTGTGCGTGTGTGTGTCTGTGTACCTGTGTGTGTCTGCGTACCTGTGTGCGTGTGTGTGTCTGCGTACCTGTGTGCGTGTGTATACCTGTGTGCGTGTGTGTGTCTGCGTACCTGTGTGCGTGTGTGTGTCTGCGTACCTGTGTGCGTGTGTGCCTGCGTACCTGTGTGCGTGTGTATACCTGTGTGCGTGTGTGTGTCTGCGTACCTGTGTGCGTGTGTGTGTCTGCGTACCTGTGTGCGTGTGTGCCTGCGTACCTGTGTGCGTGTGTGTGCCTGTGTACCTGTGTGTCTGCGTACCTGTGTGCGTGTGTCTGCATACCTGTGTGTACCTGTGTGCGTGTGTGTGCCTGCGTACCTGTGTGCGTGTGTGTGCCTGTGTACCTGTGTGCGTGTGTGCGTCTGCGTACCTGTGTGCGTGTGTGTGTCTGCGTACCTGTGTGCGTGTGTGTGCCTGCGTACCTGTGTGCGTGTGTGTGCCTGTGTACCTGTGTGTCTGCGTACCTGTGTGCGTGTGTCTGCATACCTGTGTGTACCTGTGTACCTGTGTGCGTGTGTGTGCCTGCGTACCTGTGTGCGTGTGTGTGCCTGTGTACCTGTGTGCGTGTGTGTGTCTGTGTACCTGTGTGCGTGTGTGAGTGAGCATGCGTACCTGTGTGCGTGTGTGTGCCTGCGTACCTGTGTGTTTGTGTGAGTGAGCATGCGTACCTGTGTGTTTGTGTGAGTGAGCATGCGTACCTGTGTGTTTGTGTGAGTGAGCATGCGTACCTGTGTGTTTGTGTGAGTGAGCATGCGCTCTGGAAGCACGTCAGACCTTTTTGCGCCTGGGTTCCTCCGAAGGCCAGGACTCAGCAGGTGGAGCAGTTCGGGGTCGTGACGGTGGGGGAGGACTGCCTGTACTCCATCCCCTCCGCCCGCGCCCACCACCAGGGCACGTACCAGTGCGAGATCTTCTCCCAGCAGCGCTCCATCGTCAGAACCTACCACCACCTCAAAGGTGAGGTGCGAAGCTGGGGGGGTTGGGGGTCGGGATGGGGGTCACTTTGCCGAGGAGCTCCAAACTCAAATCTGGACTGAAATGTTTTTTTATCAGGGGGGTAGCCCTTTGCCAGTGTGATCCTATGCCACATGAATGGTGCCAGGGGGCCAGGAGGCTACTAGCTGCTGTCAGTGAGGGACACGGCTCTCCTCAAAATGACGCTAACTCTCTCCTGCTGCCCTGCGTGGCCCATAGTGGGTAGAACTGCTATTGGGTTGGAAGTGTCTGTGTCAGGAGAGAGCATTCTCATTGGAGGACGGAAGCTGCTTTAGGAGGGGGCGCTCCTAAACGCGCAGGCGCAGGATCGGGCGGGCTTAGAGGTAACCGGAACGGTACGACTGCAAATCAAAATTCCAAATCCCAAGGAAGAAGGGTCAAAAAGAGAAAGAGGTCCATCTGAATAAACTCTGAATACACGCCATCAGGCTAGTGATTAAGAAATGAAACATTTCTGCTACCAGTGTTTAATCCTGATACGAATCAGAACAAGTCTACTTTTAAAGTGAATTAGCTGTTAGGAATTCAAATTACAAGGTCATTTTAGTTTCGCCTCTTCAGCCAAATTTTCTTATGAATGTTTTATTACATCCATATTTAGTGTAATCTGGGGGACTCATTAATTTACATATTCACATACAGTATATACTGAAATGACAAAGTATTTCATGCATCATGCATAATGCATGAGCAAATGTCATAATATTAACTGAAATAGCTATAATAGCCTAAAATCAAGGCACGTACCATCTCTCTCTGTCTGTCTGTCTGTCTGACTGTCTCTCTATCTCTCTCTCTGTCTGCTGTCTGACTCTCTCTCTCTCTCTCTCTCTGTCTGACTGTCTCTCTATCTCTCTGTCTGTCTGTCTCTATCTCTCTCTCTCTCTCTCTGTCTGACTGTCTCTTTCTCTCTGTGTCTGACTTCTCTCTCTCTCACTCTCTCTATGTCTGCTGTCTGACTCACTGACAGTGATCCCCCAGGTCCTGGCCGCCCAGGCCGAGCTGCAGGGGGTATTTGACACGGCTCTCCTTCCGGGGGGGCAGATTCCGCCCCCGCCTGCCGGGCCGCCCGGTGACCTCGCCCCGACCCCGCCGTCTCCCAACCTGCCGCTCCTCCCGTCCCCTGCTCTCGTGGCTGCCTGTCTGACGGCTCTCCTGCTGCTGCTCTTCTTGTCCCTGGGGTAAACGCCCCCTGCGTTAAATTTTTTTTTTTTTTTAAAGACACGCTCCCTCTGCTGTTGCCTTTGGACGTATATGCCTTTTTTTTGTAAACACAGATGAGCAATCCGTGCTCCGTGGAATAGACACATACAGTACAGCACGCGCAGTAAAGAGCCACAGCCGTGTGTCAATATTTGGGGAAAAGCCGCGGACTCGAAGGCACGCGGCATCTCCATTGTGCGCCAAATCGCATTTATAAACAATTACGAAACAGCTACGAAAATAACAACACTGACAAAAGCAGTAGAGGTCTAAAAAGGACACATAACCCCCACACAACTAATTTGTGTGAATAAAGGGCAGGCAAAGTGCTCGCATTGGCCTCTCCAGAACTAAAATATCAAAATGCAAGCGCCTTGTACAAGTGATCATTATAGTCTTAAACGTGGAGCCCATCATTCCGCCTTAAGTGAATGATGGGCTCCACGTAGCCTGCCGGGATTTATCTGTTCAGGAATCTCATCTAGTCTCGGATAGATTTACACGTCAGAGCTGAGACCTGAAAATATTGTGGAAGACATTAAATCATTTGTGTCTAAAATTTGTTCAGTTCAGATTGTTATGTTACTGGCATACAGGCAAAGACAATGTTGTATGCAATTCTATTTTATTCATGTCAATAGTGGACTGATAGGTCAGAACACAAACTGTTCTCCGATTTTATACTGAGTAAGCTGTTCATACTCAAGTCTAAAGAAATGTTCGTACACGGTTATATAGATTTATTGTTATCTGTGAATGTGATCTTTCTGTTGATTCTTTTGTGATTTTTCTTGCAGGTTTATGGTCTGGTGGATGACAATGACCAGAGATGAAGCACCAAGAATAGTACAATTATTCATTTAAGACATGAGTTGTTCATATCGCCGATGACCGTGATTACTTTTAAACAGTGTTTCCGCATATCGTCTGGTTTGTCTGGAGTGTTTGTGTTTCACCACTAGAGGGCGCCAATGTAAAGGACAAGTCCGTGCAAAGTGAAAACCGTATCTATGAATTTTAGAGTTACTCCCGCTACCTTTGCACCTTAACTGGCTATCCTTCCCTGAGCAATGTGATGGCCAGTCACGTATACAGTGCCCCCATATTAGCACAGTCAAGACTGGCACAGTCAGGATTCAATAACAGGTTGTGAGCTGTATCACAACACTTGATGCCAGTGCTTTTAGTTGAATGGTCTGCCTGTGAGCATACTCTATAGAACGATTTCACTGTCATAAAAGAATAAAAATATCACATTACTTTGCATTACATTTATTTTGCAGACGCTTTTATCCAGAGCGACGTACAATAAGTGCATACCGAAGGTCATTGGAACAACTACAAACACAGATCCGATGAGGTACAATGCTCATTTTCTAGTTATTCATAGCCATGAACACATTAAGTCCAGTTCACACAGTACACATTACTCTGACCAAACCTACAATGAGTCAAACTAGGAGGCATGACAAGCCAAAGTTCTTGGTTACGTGAGAGCAAGTCATGCCAAGTGAAAACATATTTTAGTTGATGATTGAAATTGGCATATTGTCATGTAATTGCATTTTTGGAGGACATGTCCAGGCAATTGAGAGGGTGTGCTCCACATCAACATGCACGGCATTGATTGCCTCATGCTTTGTTTCACAAGTTTAAAACAGAAATTTCACACCCTGAAACTGGCCATTCAACCACTTTGTCCTTAACAACAATGAGTAGCATATTAGAGCAGAGGTGGTCAGGAGGGCTGTATCTTAATTAATTTATTTATTTATTTATTTTCATGCAAACTTATGGCCTTAATTACAGAACGAGTCCTAAAACTCACACCATCGCACATTTTGGCTACATTTCCTGATAAGTACATGAATGACAGCCGAAGACTGTTCTTGTGTCCCTATGTGAAACTCTTTACTGTGACCTAGGAGGTATTTCAGGAAGCAGAATTACTGAGTTACCTGGATAACTGCACTGCGGAAAACCCAGAACAGCTCTTTTTACTTCAGTCAATGTTCCAGATTTGGGAGCATTCCGGGTTTTACTTAGTGCAGCTATTCAGCCAACTAGGTAATCCTTCTTCGTGAAACAGGAGCCCAATCTGGCCATTGGTGGAAACAAAAACTTGCATACATGCAGGCCCTTCAGGACTGGACTTGCCCCATGTATTAGAGCCAATATTAATCAAATATTCATGGAAATATTTATTTCAGGGGTGGACAATTCCATTCCTGGACGCTCTTGTTTCCACCAATTCTGTTTTAATTTATGCGCTTATCAAGCAATGTAGCTAAAATGTCAGATGGCATGTTAGGGCTGAATAAGCAATTAAGGCCAGAATTGGCATGAGAACCAGAAATGGATATGACCAGCATTGCCCACCTCTTTTATTTAGTCATTAAGTAGCATTTTAAAACTTTAAAAACTTTTTGCAAACAATCACCTGCATCTTTCTTATGTAATGCCGCTAGGATTCTTTGTGAGCACGTGCCTTACGGTTTTGTGACTTCATTGTTAGCAGTATGAACCTATGATTTATATGATATGCTTCTAGGTTGGCATCACTTTCATAATAATGTACAGCAGTGGTTTCCAGCCCTGGTCCTGGAGAGCTACAGGGTCTGCTGGTTTTCATAGTGACTCTGCACTTCATGAATCAATTAGAGCAGTTGATTACACAGTTAACTCAACTCACCTGGTGTCTTGGGTCTCAAATGGATGCTGATTTTAAGGTGAAAGCAAAAACCAGCAGACCCTGTAGCTCTCCAGGCCCACCATGCTTGGAGACTTCCTGCTCAGGGAATGTTGTTAGCCAGGTGTAACATACTTCATGTTGCTCTGGTTACGAGCATGTTTTACACAGGGCATTTCAGTAGCACTGCTTATTTTGGTTTCAACCACAATTGCAATCACAGAATTTTAACAATATGTTAATTTTTATTAATTATTTTTTTCAAGCATTGACGGATTGCATACCCTCTTAAGCCACAGAAGTAGCTATGTATGCCATGGAGAATCAAAGTCACATATTCATATGGTGCTGTATTGCAAATTATTACATAAACGTAAAAAATGTTTTAACTGATCAAATTAAAGACTGAGGTGAATCACTTGGCTCTTAATCGGAGAAAATGTGGACACATGGCCTCTAAAGCTAACCATTTGGTAGATAATGAAGATTTCAAAGACAAAGCAAATGATAATGAGACAAACCTGGATTGTGGTAATAAGTTTAAAGTAAAATTATGAAAGAACTTAAAAACATGTTCAGTAACCTAATTAGGAGCATATTGAGTCACCTATTGAGTCTTTAATTTGATGTCTTTTTATGTAATTGTTTGCAATATAGCATAATGAGCACAATGTGAACATGGGACTTCTATTCTTCATGGCATGCTGTCATGGTCCTGTTTTCCTGTCTGTGTTTCCCCTGTTGGGCCGCCAGATGGCGGCACTTCTGTTTTGTGTCCTGCTCCCCCCCTGTTAATTGTATGATTGTTTCATTGTCTCGTTATCCCATCATTGTTCCCACCTGTCTTATCCCCTCCTTCTGGTTTGATTGTTTTTTGAGTTCACCTGTGTCTTGTTACCCCTGTCTATTTAAGTTCTCTGTTCCCTTGACTCGGGTGCTGGTTCCTTGTGTTTGTCTCCTGACTTTCTTGTACCTGCCTTCTTGTGTTTGTTCCTGAAATCTGTTTGAAAACTGTATGTACCTGCCTGTGTTTGTTACCTGACGTACATGTACCTGCCTGCTTGTGTTTGTTCCCAACTTGCGTATGTTTTAGACCCTTTGTACCTGCCTGTGTTTGTGACCTGTTTGTGTTTGTTCCACTTACTTGTACTCTGTCCTGCCTGTGTTTTTGAGTTCCTGTTGTTTCATTAGATATTGTTTGTATTTGTTTCCGACATCTGTTTGTTTCACCATATCTACCTGCCTGTGTTTTGTTTGACCTTTCCTTGTGCTCTGCCTTCCCGTGTTCTGCCCTGTCCGTGTTCTGCCCTGCCCGTGTTTGTGAGTTCGACTTGTTTTCTGTTTTATTTCGATATTTTTTGAGTTTGTTTTGGCCTTCGTGCCCTTGTCTGTTCCCTGGTTGTTTGCCCTTTTTGTGAGTAAAATCTTTATTAATTTTCCCTTTTGAGTTCGTGTTTTTTTTTTTTTTTTTTCCCCCTCTGCGTTTGGGTCCCCTCTACCCGTACCGTGACACATGCATAGCATTTCCTGGCATAATGTGGCTTGATAATCCCTCTAAATAAACCAGTAAATAATCCCTCTAAACACAAAAAGCACCCCATTAAAAAAAAATTAGCTTGCTAAAATGCTGCCATTGTGACTGTGGATGGAATGAAAACCAGCATGCGCAGTGCAGCCCAAATATCAAGTCTGACAATCACCTATGCCAAATGAACGTAACTAAATGTAATGCAGCTGAATGGCATGCAGCCATTACCTTAGTAATACAAGGGTATCGTCACCATATAAATCAATTTTGGAGTTATATGATTTTAAGAAAAACTTTGAGCTGTACACCCCAGACAGGCCACCAGTCTAACGTAGGGAACACACACACCATTCACTTACACACTCATACCTCACACTGACAGACTCATACCTAAAATTAGCCTACCTGCATGTCGTTGGACTGTGGGGGGAAACTGTGGTGCCCGCAGGATTCCCATGCGGACACTGGGTGAACATGCAGACTTCACACAGAAAGACCCAGGCTGAATTTGAACCCATGACCTCCTTGCTGTGAGGTCACAGTGCCACCCACTGCACCACCATTTAATAAAATAAAATAAAATAAAAATAAAAACAAAACTGGACCGTGTCCAGAACACCCTTGTGGAACCCATGGCTCGACGACTGAAGACCCACCTCTTCAGGCTGCACCATCTCCATCCCTTCTCCTGTAATCAATTAGGGTTTGTACTAGGCACTGTTTAATAGTACTTAGGTGAGGTGCGCCAGCTTACGACATTGTATCTTTATTATTTTATTTTTCCTAGATGCGTAGTTGCCGTTCTCGTGTTAGTTAATCATTATAACCACCAGGGTCCGGTTGAACTATGCGGTGTTCCCTGTACTGGACGGTATTCTCTCTAGGTTTCGTCATACTTGTTCCTGGTATGGTACCTTTTTACTCCCGTCTGATGCGTCTCCAAATGCCTGTAAAATGTATGTAATTGTACCCATTGGTGGACCTCCATTAATGTACTGTTAGACATCTACATTTGCACACTGTGTTCTATCTGATAGGGAGTTTTCAACCCATTTAGCTGCTTTAGTGCTTGGCCTGATGTTTCTTAGTCTTTCTGTGAGGGCGGGGAAGGGTGAAGACCAGACGCGACCAAACAGGGGATCTATAAGTTACCAAAGGGCACTCCAGTAACCACTGAGTCTCGTGAGAGACGATAAGAAGGGTGCAAACTCCTAGGGACAGTATCCAAATAATGAATAATAACACCCTAAACGTAACTGCAAAGAAGGGTATATAAGAAATAAAGGAACAGGAAATAGAAATGAAAAATAAACAACTTCGAACCGAAGCTGAGAAAAAGAAAATGTCTTTTCAAAAACACGAAGTTCTGAGCCACACTAAACCAGGGGGAAAACGGTTAGAAGGGCAGAAGGGTTGTGCCCCAACGGTGACACAATACCCCTTAAACGCCAGCCTCAGAATCTGGACCTATCCTGTCCTAATACTTTTTTCCAAAAAAACAAACAAACTGAAGTCAGAATTCTTTTTTAAATTTCTTTGTTCTTAAATTCCTTACACCTTGCTCAGGAATACGACAGGGAACTGGCTAGAGCAAAACACGTTACACTCAAGCACTGTTCCACTGCCTACTGACGCTTTAAATACCCAGCCACAGGTGTGGCTGGTAATCAGCGGAAGATGTGAGCAACCCCCAGGTGAAACAGATCAGAGGTAACCCTGCAGGAATGCATGGAAAGTTCAAGCAAGAACAATCCTCCCACAGGAACCAAAAATAACGATTAGCCGAGTGGCTAATCTGCAAGCTCGAACTAATCGTCCCCACACACCAAAATAACGATTAGCCGAGTGGCTAATCGGAATGCTAACCACTGAGCCGATGCAGGCACAGAAAAATGATCTACCTGCACAGAAACCGTGACACTTTCAATCAAATCACTGTATCAAATGCCTTTGAGTGGTCAATAAACAGGGTTGCACAATGCTGTTAATTATCCACTGGTTTTATAATATCATTTGCAACCACCGAATCAGCAGTTATGGAACTATGGCCACATCTGAAGCCTGAAAAAGTTACTTGTTTTTTGTTGATGTTGCTTTTTTATTTTTTATTTTACCTCAGACATGCCTAGGTTTTCTGCGCTTAAAACAAATTACAAATGGTAACTTATGTATTCTGTTTTGTTAAATGTATTATTTATAGTATAGTATGCAGTGTATTATATTTATTATTAAGTAAAAGGGATCCTTTAAAAAAGGGCCACCTATTTGGCCGGCTATGACATGCATTGCATTAAAAAAGGGTCGGCAGATACGGAAATAATCAATATAGTTAGCATACTAAAGCATTGTTAAGTAGACTAAGTCAAGTAAATGAGCAGGGTATTTTAAAAAATAAGGCAGGGTAAGTAATGTACAGTCTACCGGAAACTGCATACAGTTTCACGTGCAAACAAACAAAGCATGTAGGCTATTATTAAAATGGAAGCTGGTTATCCACCAAAGAATAAGAACCCACATAAATTATTGTGGTTTGAGTTCGTTGACTAAAGTGTTTTCTGGCCTTGGAATGTCTTAAAAATGACACCTCAATATATGAATTTCATTCGCTACAACAGTTTTGGGATCATGAGGACAATAGTTCTGACTCAAATAGGCCTAGTCTTGATAAAAAAATCTACTCCAAGTGCTGAGAGAACATATTCAAAAATATAGCGGTCGATTTCTCGTGAAAATCACAAGCTAACAACTTAGTAACCACGAGAGACGACTGACAATACAGGTGTTACCCTTTTCACAAGCTCTATAGAAACATCTGCATCTACATACTTCTCCGAGTTAAATTCCGTAGTCCCGTAGCAGTACTCGTTGTGGGAACTTACAGAAGTTCAGAAACGAGACAAACCATTACAAAGGCTTTAAACCCTTGGCGGTGCTACTAAAAATACTGGGACGTGACTCAAAATTGCCCTGCCTACTGGGAGTAAACTATTCATTTTATTTAAGTGAATCGGTGTGCAAGTTGTCACGGTAACGAGAGACGAACAAGGAGGGCGCGCTAGAACGTAATCAGCCTTCGCGACTGTTTATCTTTCCAGGCAACGTGAACAAGTTAAAGGAGTTCAGCTATTTTTAACTGACGTTTTTTCTGCATTTTACGTAGCATAAAACAAATTTATACTGCTGGATATGTTACTGAAAGTACCTTGATCAAGGGTATGACGTCAGTATCCCAGCCCGGAATATGTTCTTGTGTCGGGCGGTATGGTTATTTTTTTATTTTATTTTTTAAGGAATGTGAAGTAGGGGGAACTGGTTCTTGTTAGCACATGGGTTGGTTGGCACACAGCTATTCTCTGGTCCTATAAAGGTCGCAGTCACAAAAATGTAAGATTGAAACGTCTGGTTTCTTGAATTGTAGTCCTGTATCATGTTACACCATATGAAAAACTCACTTTTTTGTGTGGCAAAGATTTCAGCTTTGTAGTATCAAAAGTAAGAATAAAAAAAATGGTGTTCACACTAAGCATATTATAAAACTGTGTTAGATGGGAATATTGGAAATAGATTACTTCCAATTAATAGAAATAGAGATCAGCTACTGTAAGATTTGAAAGCCTGTGATGACTGATGTTAGCTGGGTATTTAACATCATATTATCACAGAGCTGGGTCCCAGTGTGACCGGGATTGCTTGTTTTGGCTATCACATTATTAACTGCGCACATGTATAATTGTGCCAACCAACCCATATTTCATATTTATTATACATTTTATATGTTATATATTTACATATTACCTTTATATTTATTCCATCAAATGTTCATGTTTTCTGGTTCTTATGTGACTTGAATATTGACAATTGTTTCTATTGGTGACTTTGTTCATTTTAACTATTGCATTTTTACATAAAATATTTGATATTTGATTTATTTAATTGATTATTTATTTCAGTGTCCATTTCATTGCTTATTTATTTCATTGTGTATTCGTTAAATTCTTCATCAATTTATTTATTTCTAAATCTATCGTAACCATACGTCTAGATTGTATGTGACGTGTGACGCCTACACCACTGGGAGTGAAGTTTTGCATATTTATCCATTGCGTCATATGAACATAAGCTCCAGTCTGGAGACGTAACATTTAGGGTAATTAACCCTCCTGTTATGTTGCGGGTCAAATTGACCCTTTTTAAAGTTTGAAAATCTAGGAAAAATACTTAAAATTATTTTTTCAGTATGAAACTTCTTCTACTGGCCTTAATTAGTGTAATCAACATTTTAAATGAAAATGGTTAATTTCATGTATTTGCAAACCCCCCCTGTATGGGGATTGACCCGGGAACATTTTTGCTGTACCTAAAAAATGAACAGAACAGGAGGGATAACGACCATGGGCAATACATTTTTTTTTCATGCGTTCTGTATGTGTGGGTGCAGCCTACAGTTAGCTATGTAGCCTACGGCATGACATTATCGCATTCGTGAACTGGTTCTACTGTAGCCTAAAGTAGCGGGACAGCCGTGTTTATTTCGCCTGTAAGCATTCTAACTGTAGCATATGTGTCAGTACGTTGTTTTTTTTTTTCGTACCTCGGAAATTAAACGCAAACTGCAACGAATGTGATGTTTACCGACTTGATAAGTTATGATCAATGGTGACATTTACATTAAGACTTTTAATGCGTTCCAGTTGAACTCGGTGTGGTGTTCTGACAATGAAACACCAAGCCTTTTCTACTTGATTTAAGTAAATTAAATGTAATAGGTTGACAAGTTTAGATCACTTTGATACAGCCATTGTACGGAACACGTTACATTCTCGCAGATACCAGAGGTGGAGTGCATGATCGCGGCTTTCCAACCGCAAGCACCCTCTGAATACTATGTTGCGGGAAATGAGTTCAGCTAGTTGTTTTTCGCTTTTTTGAGATTGTAACCATAACAGACGTCTGGCAGCTATTCTGGTAAATGACACTGAACCCAACCAGTGAGTACACTGCATGCCTTTCATAGGAAAATGAGGGATGCTGCTTCTCACCAAATTACAAAAAATGCTGCAATTGATTAGAAACACATCAGTTCTGAAAAACAAGCAACACTGTATTAACAATGATGCTCCATGTTTTTTGTTTGTTTGTTTATTTGTTTGTTTTATATCGGCCGTGTTGATGATCAGTCTGGATATCTGTGTTTATGGTTTTGCCATTGAAAATACATGTACTTCATGTTTTGTGAATTTACAGTGCTGTAAAACAGTGAGAAAGATGAAGATATAATCACAGTTTGCTGTTGAATTTCATTAGAAAAATATTATTCCTTGCAGTGACACCAAACAGCTATTTGACGGTGAATGGTAACAACTTTTACATGTCTTCTTCTTCTTCAAAAAAAGAAAAAAGATTCTAATCTCCAGAGACTTCCTGATTTAATTAATGTTACAAAAAAAAAAAAAAAAAAAAAAAAACAGGAAATACCAGCTCCTCCTTTCGGTGCATATAGCATTCCTGAAGACAAAGATTTATTACACATTTGTTACAGAGCCATCAACTTATGCGTCAGATTCTAAAGTAAATAGGGAGTTCCCACCCTTCCCATTTCAAGGATTTCACTCTATTTCTCTTTTATATTCTTACATTCTTACATTGGGGGGTGGGGGCTAGCCCGCTGAGAACATTAGTGGAGGCAGGAATCACCCTCTTAGTCATGGGCTAGGTCAGACTTGATGTCATCCAGACATTCAAATTTCCTGTTACGCCAACTGTTTCTTTGGGCTGCGTAGCCACCAGTTTAATCAGTCACAAGAGAGTCTTAGGAGAACATCTTTCAGAGCTGTTATTTCATGTGCCTGTTATGTATCTGATACTGCAATTGCTGTGCACCCCACGACGGGGAGCTTCCACATTCAAATCCCTTTGACTTACAGGGGCAGTTTCTCAGACACAAATAAAGCTCCTGATCCTAGACTAAATTCAATTTTTAATACAGATTATTCTTACAAAACTCAGTTTAAAGTTTATCTGCGTCCGTGAAACCGGCCCCGTAATTCACTTGCTAAGAAACTATATTTTTAGTTTTGGGTCTGTCTTTGAATGGAGATGCTGAGTTATGTAAACATATGCATACGGAGGTGTGTAGGCTAGGGATGTGACGGTATGATAATCGTACTACTCAATATCACGATTTTCGGTAGGCTATATCACGGTATCAGGTTTTAAGCTTAAAAAAAAATCACACAGTTTACAACTCGATCTGTTTATTTATGGATATGCAGATTTTTAAAACCATTTTAATTGAAAAATAAAACAAAAAATGCAACTGAATATTTCACTCCGTGTAGCCTAATTGTATATTTAAAATAATAAAAATCCTTTTTCCTGAATCCAAAGTGAGCCCACACGGATGAACGAGTTCGCTTTTTGGTGGGGATATAATTCTTAATTACGGTTGGTATCAGAATCAGCGCGAGACATCGCAAGTGTTGTAAGAGACAGCAAACGGAGATGCCGTGTAGCTGTATAACAGCTAGCTAGCCAGCGTTGCCAGGTGGGAAATATTAAACAGTCGTACCGGAGGCTTAAAATGATCGGATTTTAAAGAAAATTCTCGTACATGGCCAAAAAAGAGAAATCATACGTGTATGTCATTTCATTAAAATAGCATATTTATTGTAAGAAACAACCTTGTTTGACACACCTACTCACATAGGCTACTTCAGCCAATGAGTGCAATACCAACAGCCACAAAGGGAAGAAAAACATTTGCTCACCACATACGCTGCGTTGGCCTTCCGCTTTGTCTGGGGGAGCAGCATGGAAAAACTGAGTAGAGCCACTCTCCTCAAAGAGGAGAAGAATGGGGGGCGGGGGGTCCCAGACATAGTCACAATCCTTATGGTGCAAGGTCTGGCCGCCCTGGTCCAGAACGTCGGGAAGGTGGGGAAGGCCTCTGGTGCCTTCACTAGGTACTATGCCACCCCCTTCCTGCGGGCAATGGGCCTGGGTGTGCTGGACCTCACCATACCATACAGCTGGGATCCCCCATATGTCTATCAGGCCCTGAGGGACTTTGCTTTCAGGACGGGATTGCCCAGGGCTGGCCTGACCTCGTGGAGCTATAAAATCATAATGGCTCATTTCAGATCTAAAGAGACCGCCACGCTCCCGAGGTCAGGGCCGGCCCGGGACCCGCAAGTCATCTGGGCAAATGTAACACACAAGTGTCTTACCAACAAGCAAAAAGACATTGCCTGGATGACAGCTCACGGGTGTCTCCCCACAAGAGTTTTTATGTACCGCCGGCACTTAGCCCTGACTGAACGCTGCCCCCACGGTTGCACTGACTCAGAACACAATTACCATCTGTTCTGGGAGTGCACCGTGGCTAGGCGGGTCTGGGGCCTTGTTGTTTCCTCTGTCTCCCATAACAGGTTGCTGCCGATGTCCTCCCTGACGGCTGAGAGCGTCCTCTACGGTCCCCGAGGGGGACTCAAGACCATGGAGCTCCAGCGTCAGTGGGGGATCATTAACACCGTCCGGCAGGTCCTGTGGGAGACAAGAAACATCAAGGTCTACCAAAAAACAACTGTGGACCTGGTCACTCTCCGGAGGAGGATTCAAAACCTCCTCCAGGACGGCGTTTTGGTGGACTTCCGGAAAAACAAGGACCTGGCGAGAGAGAAATGGGGGGTGGACCACTGGAAAGAACTTATCATATAGTCCACCCCCCCAGGAGGGGCACTTTCTCAGCACACCACCCCGAGCGCACGTACTTTTTTTATATGTTATTTATAGTATTCTCTTAAAATAATTATTGTGTTTTGAGTGTTATTATTGATATATGTATCATAGAATTGTAAATTGTCTTTATGTTATCCTTTTGAGTGTTATTGTTTTCGTAACTTTGTAAATGTCTATGTTTAAATGTGTTATGGTTTCTGTTTTGATTTTTTTAAAAGAAAAAAGAAAAAAAGTAATGTTTTAAAAAAAAATGTAAAATGTCAATTACAACCATTAAAGATACATTAAAGATACATACGCTGCGTGGAAGCAGGCAACGTCCTGGACCCTACTCAAATGAATGAGACTCACACTAAAAAGCCTGGTCTACGGATAATGTCAAATAGCCTACAATTAAGTCGCAATAGCTCAAACATGTAATCGTTATAATTGAGAGCTGTAACGTTATAATTCATCAGCAAGGAAACATCAGTTGTATAAGTCATCAGTGTAGAATTATAATGTTGTGCCAATGTATTTAATATGCTGTATCAATATTTGTTTGTTCTTGTGAAATCATGTCTGTTTTCAAAACTATGGCGTCAATTTAATGCCAATAATCAGCGCGAGAAGATATTCACTGCGCGAGCACAGAACCACTTTCACGCGTGGAAATTCCAACACCGAGAGTAAAACAAGCAGCCGCGCGCCCAAACAAGCAGCCACGCGCGCAGATATTGTACTGCGCGAGTACAATACCATTTTCTCGGGCGCAAATTTCAACACCGAGAGTAAAACAATGAGCCGCGCGCGATCTGGTTCTACTCGCTCGTAAAGTATTTCTCCTTGCTCGTGAAGCTGTAGCTTGTTAACAACTTTGACAACTTCTGCTGTATGTTATATGGAATTACATGACTGTCATTTGTTGAACCTCATTTGAGAAATCAAGTAAGTGCTTCTGGATCTATAATTCAGCCACGAAAATCAGGCAGCACCACCATCTTTGTCTCAGGGAGGGAAGATGTGAATTGGTACAAAAGCAGACCTCTTGCATTGCATGATGACTGATGACGCTGACTCACAACCTGCTCCTGTGGTTGATGCTGTGTTCCTTGATGGTGCAGCTGTGGTCCAGATGCTGAATCCTGGTACAGAAAATGGAAAATGCCTGTGAAAAAGTGAAAAAAAATTTTATTTGACAGCCTGAAATTTGTTCGCTCTCTGCCTAGTCCCAGAGGTCAAATCTGAAATGCCTCCACGTCTGAAAATAAACTTCATGGTTTATAGAAACACTGGAGAAGGTTTCATGCTTTAGTCATGAAATGCACAATACCTTCCATATACGATCTTATCTGCTCCACTAATAGTACTATTTCATAGTGTAGACACTAGGCATACATGGGGTTGACTTCTTCCCCTACGTTTCCCCAGTGCACGTCAGTCATCAGGCGTCTGTCTGCAGGCAGGAAACAAGCAGAGGTGGAAAGTCCAGAAGTCACAAAGTAAAAGTCCTGCCGTGTGTTTCTTCTACCCATTAACATAGCCAGCTGATTTCTACCTACTGGCTGGAGAATTGTGCTAATTAAGCAGATCATGGTGATTGCGGGCAAAATACTGGGCATGACTTTTACTGTCTGAACCTGGATTTTACATTTCTGGAAATAAGTGCATTTTGGATTTAGTCAACTAAATATTCAACTGTAAATATTTCAGTACAAATGGCTTACATGTTTCATGGTTAACTTGTGGATGTCAAAAAAAGTCTCAGTTATTATTTTTTTAAAGAACCAATTAAGTATTTCAAAGTTACATGAGTTTAAAAGAAGCCTCCCGACGCACGCAATGCTAAAGCTGCTTGCGCACGATCACCGTCAAGACACTCAACGTGACGATCGGACCATTACAATGATCATTAAATTCGTATGAAAGGAGCGTTGGGTACATTTGGCTGACTCTAGGCGCTTGAAAGTGGTCCAAGGCCCTTTTATAGGCATGTTCCGCTCTTTGTTCCCTAACATGCATTAGACGTGACTGCCAACTGTCATAGGTGGGTATATTGCTCATGCTTCTGAAACCAGAATTGAAATATTCACAATAATACATACAGTACATTTATGAAGGGTGTAGACTTATTTGAATGGCTCCGCAAATGAGGTATTTGATGTGAATATTGAAGTCAACAATAGACTGAAGTGAAACATCTAAACTGTCCACACCATTATGATTACCACACCCATTTTTAATTATTTTTATTTAAGGCTTGCATAACAGGAAAGTTTGAGTATCTATCATATACTTTAATTGTTTTATTTCCAATGAATGTCATCTTCAGCATTTTATGACTGGTGGTAAGAGACATTGTGAAAGCCCTGGTTTAACATTATCTGTGATGTTCTGTGTAAGGACCCACACGCAGACCAGGGAAATCCAAAAAACGTTGTCTTTATTCAGTCCGAGGTTCGAAGCCAGGTAATCAGAGAGAGTACGGTGCCGAATCGAGTTTCCAAAAGAATAGTGAAAAAACAGGCGAAAAGTCAAAAACCAGGAGATCAGAGTGGCGAAGGTACAAAGGGACAGGCAAAAGAGAAGTCAAGGCAAAGCGAAGGTCAAACCAGAAGCAAACAAAACCAAAAGGGGCAGGCAAACTCGAAGTCGTACAAAGGGGTGTCTCAGGAATCTCGATAGACAAAGGCTTACTAACAATCGGCACAATGAATTTGATCAACGTTCTGACACTGAACAGGTGGAAAAGACTGACATTTATACACTGGGGAAGATAACAATCAAGGAGGGGTTAAGTGAGTGAGGGAGGAGTAACAAACAACATCCAGGTGAAGAACGTTAGGAAAACTAATTCAATGACAGGGGACTGACAAAACGCGGACTGGAATCACATAGACTGGTTAATGTATTAGTATAGTGATCTAAACTATCAAAAACCCAAAACTAGTGTGTGTTAGTCCATTAGTAATATTCACATGTTAGTATATTAGTGAGGTTAGTACTTTACAATCTATAAATTAGTACGGATTAGTAGAAATTAGTAAAACTAGAAATAAGCAGGAAGTAAGTAAAGCGAGACTGGAAAGAAGGGGGGAAACCACGAAAACCCGGAACCACCCGAATAGTGAAATCACACAAGTACAGGGGAGTGAAGCAGCTCAGGGAACACAGACACAGAGACAGTACTGGGGAGACAAGTGACCGGGAATACAGACTACAACAGATGCTGGATTGGAACTTTGGACCCTATCTAACTTGGTCAAATGACTGGCTAAAAATCAATTCTCTATTAACCTGGCTATGGACAATTTAAAACCATTATCACAAACCTCCCTGCTTATATATGTAACTGGTTTTTTTAAATATGTGTTTTGTTTGTATTTTGTTGTTTTTATTATGTTTTATTGCTGCATAGTCTAATCTCGGCATCAAGACTACATTAATGTATTTCTGAGAATTACACTCAATGTATTCCCGAGAATTAAATAAAAGTTGAATGAATTAATGAAATGTTACTTTTTCTTAACTGTGGTGAGACACTTTCCTGAGCAAATATACACTTATAAAGCACTGCTTTGTGGGTTTTTTGTTACCTTAATCCAGTATTTGTGTTAAATTCTCATGAACAAACCAATCACGTACTCACCCTGACTCACCCGGGTCAGTTGCGTGCTTCCAACATTGGCACATATCTCTACAATTTTAATTTCTTTGTACAGACGCTGTATGAGGAGTGGCATTGATGTCAATGGCACTGAAAAATGCCACAGGCTATATAGCTATATACATCATTGGTCTGACAGGGTGGCAAGAAATAATCACATGGTATAAGGCCAAGGAAGATAAAGGTTTGAAATGAACTTACATTCATTTGTTTATATTTTAAATGTAAGGAAATTTTTTGTACAATTTCCCTTTTTTAGCTTTGTTCTAATGCACTCTGTAGGCTACAATCTTTACATTAATACAGTTAAAATAGATCTAGTGTATTCTTGTTTTCAACAAGGACTACTCAAAGATTACAGATTTTATAGAAGTAGTTGTGGTAGTAATATTGGCTGTGATGGTGTTGGTGTTAGTGACAGTAGTGGTGGCGGAAAAGACGTTGGTGGCAGTTGCTAGTTGGTGGCAGTTGGCTAGTAGTGGTAGTGATGTTTCCCTCAGGCCTATTTATCCTCGTTGGCACACTGGGACTTCATTGTCTGGCTGCCAAGAATAAGAAAAAGAAAGAAAGAGCCAATGGCTTGTATGAACATATACTTTAAAAAAGTATATATGAACATATGCCCATATGCCATACAAGTAAAGCTAATATTTTTTCGCGCATCAGCCAGTCCAAGGGCCAATCCGGTGCTCTCAGATAAAGGACAATATAATGTGAGGATTGGAAAAGAATAATAAGACACCCCCCATAGTTGTTTAGTTTTGTTTCATTGCTTTGGATTACATTACATTACATTATATTAATTTAGTGCATATCAAAGGTCATTGGAACAACTACAAACACAGGTCCGATTAGGTACAATACTCATTTTGTACATTTATTCATAGCCATGAACACATTAAGTGCAGTTCACAAAGTGAACATTACTCTGACCTAACCTATGCTAAGCCAAACTAGGAGGCATTACAAGCTTTCAACATCAGAACAATGATACAAGGCACAGTACGTGCTGGATGGAGGTCCATGTAACATGAGTGGAACAGGGGTTACATGTGTAGCATGAAAATGGGAATTTAAGGGATAGAAATGGTCCGCATGGATAAAAGTGTCTGTTAAATATATGTAATGTAATGTTTTTGTAAATTCTTCTGCATACTGTTTTACTTCCGATTGTCATTGTAAGTGCACAGTGATGTTACAAACTTTGATCAGTAGATGGCGATGATGTCGAACTTCATTGTCTTCTTGGCATAGGCAAAGAATGAGCGAGACCGACGTGATGTGAAACAGTGTATTATTTGCATTTTGCAATAAAAACATTTTGGTTCTCACACATTGAGTCCTGCATTAATGCACAATAGGAAATCAAACTTCCTGCCAAGTCTACAATTTTTAAGTTAAATTCTGAGCATGTCCAACAGACGTGTTTCAAAGCAGATTCTTGTTAAAATTCAGGTTAATGTCCAAGTTTTATCTGCGTCATGATCAGCCTTCATGTTTTACAGTCACATTTTTACCATAGATTAGATGATGGCTCTCTGTTTTGTGCTGTACATGCCATAACAATCCTCTATACTGGTACAAAAAACTGCTAGTGCAAAGCAAAATGGTCAACATTTTATATTCTTATAACTTTTTAAAAGAGCTGTGTGACAATATAGGGTCTTTCCTTGCAGTACAGAAAATGGTACGCACAGACACTCTGATGAGACAATATCAAACTGTCTTTTCTTTGAATGACAAAATTGCACCTGTCATAAGGTACTGTTAATTAATGCTGCCATCTTTGACCCTGTACTCCCATCTGGAGTGAAAGGAGAGCCACCACTTCCTTTAGGTATTTTCAATATGTACAGTGAGTTTTTTTTTAAACACAGTTTTGGGCTTTCAGTAAAAATTAACAACACATTAAATAAATGAATAAATAACATTCAAGAATATTTCAGGATCCAAGAAAATAAATATTGCACCATTCTCTCCTGTCTTAAGAGTCTAGAATTAATGTATTACACGCTCACGTTGTAACTTTCTGACCGTTTACGACACAACTTCCGGAACCATATCCAGTAGAGCATGATCATGAAAAGCCAGTAAAGGACATAGGCAACGGAGCCGTAAATCAAGAACTGGATTTCCAGTTTCTTTGCAGGCGTAGTCCAATCTTCCCGGGTCTCCCGATAAATAGTGTAACACAAGCCAGCTAACAGAATGGCTGCCCAGACTGAGAGAGGTAAGAGGGGCATGTAGTTACCCACAATCTTACGTCTGCCCGAGGTGCCCCAGCTGCTCTTGTTCATGGTGATTATGGCAAAATATTTGGCAGGGAGGAGGCTGGTCATGTACAGCATGGAGTAGAGCGACATGAAGATCATGATGAAGTTCTTGCGGAGGAGGCAGGCGTAGAAGGCCTTAATCAGGCCAATGATCTGGATGCAGCAGAGGACCCAGAGGATGTTCCACAGGGAGCCTGCCCAGAACAGCTTGATGACAGTGCCCGTGACAAAGAATGGAAAAATGCCCGACACAATGGCTTCGTAGGGCATCCACAGGCTGTGCTTGTGCCACCACAGGGCGTTGTAGAGCCACTCGCGGAAATAAGACTTTGTCCAGCGCGTCTGCTGGTTCAGCCACCTCAGAAACTGGGCTGGGGTCTCCGTGGAGCACTTAGACCGAGCTGTGTACCTGGAAAAGGGAAAACAGTGGCTCAGATCATTTGTTATCTCTACACGATTGAAGCAGTTTTGCTTAACCTCCAATTTGAAGACAAGCTATGCTCTAAAAGGAATGCTTTTAAACTCTGCTCATTGGAACTGAAAAAAGTTTTTGTGTTCCACATGCTAGACAGAGTAATATTAACTCTTAATTGGCATAATATTAATCTTGGTTGATTTTAGATAGAAAACCATCCAGTGAATATAAAGACTCACTTGGTTGCATATCCCAGGCTTAGCATGCGGTTGGTGAGATGACGGTCATCTCCAAATGTGCAGTGTGTCCCGAGGAACTTCTGATTGTACCAGGATTCCAAGAACTGCTGAAGGAGGTCATTTCTGTAGAGACCTGGAGGGGAACAATTGAGAAAAAAAGTATACAATGTGAGTACAAACAAAAAGCTGGTCTCAATTCAAAAGTTAAGCTCAGGCTATTATTCCTGAAGGTGTCTGTCACTCTTACCCAGGGGGCCACTGATGCAGGAGACACAGTTGAAAAAGGACTGGCAGGCTCGTTCCACATTGAAGGCCATCCAGTACCTCAGGCTACTCATGAAGCTGACATAGGAGTCCTTCAAGTTCAGGATCTTTACATCACCTCCCACGGCACCATACTTTGGGTTGCTCTCCAGCACTCTGCAAAGCTCCACTGTAGCCAGCGGGTCCAGCTTGGTATCTGAGTCACACACCTGTTAAGAGACAGAGGATGCAGATACCAATTAGCATTGCAAAAATAGTAAGCATTAAACATTAAACTCACTGATGTCGTAAAATATCATAATACCTATCTGGAAATAGTCTGAGGAAGAATACATTTTTACATTGATTATTTGGGGGAAGAAGTAATGGAAAAATGGGGATCTCGTAGTTGTTTTTTTAAAGGGAATCTTCTCACCTGCACATAGTCCACTGAGTCTCCTAATGCTTTGAAGGCTGTGTACATCACCTCCCTCTTGCCACCCCACTGCTGCATGATGCAGACACACCGTGTGGTTCTGATCAACTCTTCCACTTCGATCCTCTGGGGGTCTTCCTCCCCAGCCCCCAAAGCTGGGCCAACTGACTGGTCTGCTGCCTGTTCTCCCTGTTGCTCCTCTGTCTGTCGCCTTGGGTCCCAGGTGTGGTAGTTATGGTCCCACTTATAGAAGCCAGGGTTCTGATCGGCAAAGACCTCCCTGAACATCTGCATCATGTAAACATCTTCCTCAGTGTTTCCGTCCACCACCATAATGATCCTCAAAAGCTCAGGTGGGTACTGCAGGGCTCGTACTGAGTTTAAGCATTCCTTCAGGTAGGCGGGGTCCTCCTGGTATGCAGAGATGGTGAGTCCGATGGTCTTGGTGTAGCTGCAAGGCTCTGTGCGGGACCGCATGCGACGGTGCTCCACAAAGGCAAACAGGCTCTGTACCAGGACATGGATCCCCAGGAGGAGGCCATAGAAACCAAAGGCAATAAGGTGATATTCTGAGTTAGCTAGTGTGAAGCCCTGAACATAGGCCCACACCATCACCCCCAGCACTAATAGGGCGAAGAGGATGGTCAATGCAGCACGGCCTCCCGTGGCCAACTTCCCCAGCAAAGGTTTTAGGTCCATTTTCAATAGACCGGTATCTAGCAAAAAAAAAAAAAAAAAAAAAAAGGGAATTATAAGATTAATTGCATGTAGAATACATGTAGAAAATTATTTAAAATAATTTCCAAACACAAAACATGAGATAATTCCATTGAGGGTTACTTTTTCTTCAAGTAAGGTTTTTCACACTGTGGACATTCCTACTCATACTTATTTGCTTATTACCAGTGCTTCACGCTGGTTCCTGTCCTTTCTTCTTCTTTATTATTTCTTATTTATTGTTAGCTTGGTGTGAACTGGGCTATAACAGCTCAGCTTAAAGTTCTGAGATAATTCGAACACACAAGGCTAATTGTTTATTTTTGGTTGTTTGAATTTATAACGATACCGTATGCTATAGTGTTTAACTGAAAAGCCGCCAACCTGCTAAATATCTAAATCTGACTTTAATGTTGGCCTGTAAACCTTCATCATGTAGATCGGCTGACAACTTCACAGCATAATTTTATTATTCTTATGCAACAACAACAGCAATAACAACAACAATAACATTAATACTTAAATAATAATAATAACAACAATAATAATAATCATACACAAATAAATAAATAAATCATCTTCGTCTAGAGAAATATAAGAGGAACTATTCGTTTTGAAGTGCATAGATTTTTCTCCTAAAAACTATGAAATTAACATGACCCAGACGATGCAGCAGAGATGGCCTATTTATTAGTTTATTGGATTAGTAGTGAATAGATTTCGTGTCGTGCATTTTTGGTGTTTGACGAACTAAGCTATAAATTTGTTCAGTAATGAAGCTAGATAACCATCTCCCAAACGCGTGTCAATGCCATACACTAATGCAAAGGTATAAAAATTCATCAGTGCAACGGAGACATGTGTCACTTAAACCATTACATTAAAACAACTGTAAAAACCGATCACAGCGGATTATATTCACATTTCTGTCCGCACTCTGTTTTTATTTTGATATACACTAGTGTACGTTCACAGGCTCTTCGATCACATAACACTGTGAATTAAAATACCGCTATAGAAGTATAAGACTATGTTCAAACAAATGAATTCACTTACTTTATTGCGCCTCTCCCGGAAACAGTCCGCACTTCAAGTCTGTTTATGTTCTCCTAGACTAGATCTGGTAGCCTCTGGGTGTAGGCAGAATACTTATATACAAGTGGAACACGCCTGTTCCAAATGTTGCTCATAGTTCTTCGGTAGCTGTATTGTTTCTTTACCTTACGACCATGATGCCCATCCCAGAGCTTAAATTCTGTAATCGTCACACGGTGCGTCAGTGATACTATTTTCCAATAGCGGCGAATTGTCTTGAGGGGAAAAAACAGGTGATCAAGATGTGAACGACAGGGAGGAGGAAGTTTTGGACCAATCTAAAAAAGTGTATTCTTTTTTCTATGAACTCATTCTTTTCCACAGGCTTTCTCACAAAATAGTTGCCACAAAAAAGTGCGGAGGTTGGATCTACCTGGATCATTAAAGATAATATCACCGAAAATCAGGACCTTACAGTGCCCCAGTCAGAATGGAATGTGGTTCGTCATTTAAATGAATTTGAAATGAAATAAAATACATTTTGTAACATTGATGTTTTCATCACAGTTGACATCTAGTGGTTTTCACTTTTTATTTTTCTATAGTCGCACATTCCGAATTGTTAACACTGTCAATTTCACTTTGAAATGGCAGCAATGAAAATAATTTGAAAGCCACCAGTTATGCTTGTGAAAAAATCAATGGTCACCCCGAAGGAATTTTGGATAATTTTCCCAAATTTTATTTTATTTGTTAAGATTAATCATCAGCCCTTTAAAACACATCATAACAATGTTACTGAATATACAAAGTTATAGTTATTTAATTTAGTGAAAAAAAGATTTGCCGCAACACTGCTTACTTGCAACACAGAAACTTTATTACTGACATTTCGATCGGTATACTTGTACAACGATACAAGTGCAATACACGTGCTGGACGCACATACATGTAACATGAAAGTAGTACTGGAGGTACATGGGGCGACATAGCTCAGGAGCTAAGACCGATTGTCTGGCAGTCGGAGGGTTGCCGGTTCAAACCCTGCCCTGGGCGTGTCGAAGTGTCCTTGAGCAAGACACCTAACTCCTAACTCCTAACTGCTCTGGCGAATGAGAGGCATCAATTGTAAAGCGCTTTGGATAAAAGCGCTATATAAATGCAGTCCATTTACCATTTACCAAAGCGCTACAGGAACAAAGTGGAAGGTTATAAGTGATAAGACTGATCCTAGATTGGGAGTGCCCTGCAGAAGTGGCGATAGTCAGCCCAGGTATAGTCTGAAGAGATCTGTGTTCAGACCATCGCGAAACATGGGCAATCACTGAGTGGTTCAGTAACCAGTAGCCTGTGGAGTGACCTCAGCAGAGGATTGATGTTAGAGAACTTAGGAAGGCTGAAGACAAGTCAGGCAGCAGCATTCTCAATCAGCTGTAGTGGCTGTATGGCACAAGCTGACAGTCTTACAGGGAGGGAGTTGCAGTAACCAAGGCGGGCGGTCTCCATAGCCTGGACAAGTAGCTGGGTGGAGGTTGAATCCTCCTGATGTTGTACAGCAGGAATCTGTAGGACTGTGATGTTGCCTTGATGTACTCCTTGAGGTCCAACTGGTCATCTTTGCAGAGTGAGGGGCAGTCACTGTGGTACCATCAAAAGAGTTTGTGAGCTTCCATAGTAGCAAGGTCTTGCAGGGGATGAACAGCAGCTCAGTCTTTTTGAGGTTCGGGTGATGTCTGGCCATTCAAATTGAGATGTCAGCCAGGCAGGAAGATATTCTCTTGTTGACCTATAAGGCAGAGGGAGGGAAAGAGAATAAGAGATGCATATCATCTGCATAACAGTGATGGTTCCAGACAAGGAAATAAAGCCAAATCTGTATGCCTCATAGTGACGTTTATTTATTGTCCATTTTTAGCTAACCTTATTCCACTTGTGTAAAATGATTTCAATAAGGCTTTGACACTAATTAACATGCAACTTATTATTGTGGTGAGGTACTTTCATGTGCAAATATACACTTATAAAGCACTGCTTTGTGGTATTTCTTTTACCATAATGCAATATTTGTGTTAAATTCTCATAAACAAACCGATCATTTACCCCCCCTGCCAACCTGATTAGTTGCGTGCTTCCAACATGTATGACGCATATCTCTACAATTTCCATTTATTTGTACAGACGCTGTGCGAGGAGTGGCATTGATGTCAATGCCACTGAATAATACCACAGGCTTCTTACATCATTGGCCTGGCAGGGTAGCATGAAATAATCACAAGGTGTAGGGCCAAGGAAGATAAAGGTTTGAAATGCACTTGCATTCATTCGACCAAAAATTACCATCTCCACCATTAGACAGGTAATGCTAAGGAAATTACATTATGTGGGCTAACAGAATAGCAACACTTTTATGGAATTTCATTAAAATCAGTGTAGTAGTTTTTATTTCAAATGTAAGGTCATTTATTTAGTATGTTTTCATAGTTAGTTTTTTTTAAATCATTTGTTTTGGGTTTTTTTTTCCCACTCCTGTAGGCTACAGTCCTTACATTAATACAGTTAATATAGATCTAGTGTATTCTTGTTTTCAACAAGGCCTTCTTAAAGATTACAGATCTGAATGTATTAGTTGTCGTAGTAATATTGGCCGTGCTGGTGGTGGTGTTAGTGATAGTACTGGTGGTGGAAAAGACATTGGTGGCAGTTGACTAGTAATTGTAGTGTTGTTTCTCTCAGGCCTATTTAGCCTCGTTGGCTCACTGGGACTTCATTGTCTTGCTGCCAAGATTAAGAAAAAGAAAGAAAGAAAGAGGCAATGGCTTGTCTGACCAGAAAAAGTATATACGTACATATGCCCATATGCCATACAAGTCAAGCTAATATTTAAAGCAAAGAGGTCACTGCGCATCAGCCAGTCCAAGGGCCAATCCAGTGCTTCTCAGATAAAGGACAATATAATGCGAGGACTGGAAAAGAATAATGACACCCCCCATAGTTGGTTTGTTTTGTTTCACTGCTTTGGATTACATTACATTACATTTACCATTTTGGTAAATTCTTCTGCATACCGTTTTACTTCAGATTGTCATAATACATTGTAAGTTCATAGTGATGTTACAAACTTTGATCAGTAGCTGGCCATCATCACTATGCAGATTTGACTAAACTGCCTAATTATGTTGCACTCCATTGTCTTTTTGGTATAAACAGTGAACAAGTGAGACCTGCCGTCATGAGAAACACTGTATTATTTGTATTTTACAATAAAAACATTTCCATTCTCACACATTGAGTTCTGCTTTGATGTGTGCAACAATAAGATTGCAGTAGGGAAAAGTCTGGAGCTCACGGATGCAAAATAAGCCCACTAATGGTACATTAGTGGCCTTGCCTTGGCAAGCCCACTCTTGCTATCTTTCATATTTTTGGCTGGACCGCAATAGTGGGACCAGCCCTATAAACGCAAATGTCTGTGACTGAGTCACTGAGTGATGAAGTTACACCATTGGTCGGCCGAGTTATGAAGTTACACCATTGGTCGGCCGGTCCATCCATATACTAGGTTTTGACCTGGTCTTGTTTTATTATCTGCACTTTCCGGCCAATTTTTCTAGCTCTAACTAGTCCTACAGTTTTTGCACTACATTCAAACTTTTTTGACCGGCTAGTTCCAGACATTGTTCTATGTATTCAGATTTTTGAAATATTCTAAACTTTTTGAAATATTCAACTTTTTGTGAGCAATTTTGGTGGTCACTCCATAGAGGGTCACTCATTGACATTTAGTGGAACGCTTTAGTAGGACGCATGCGCAGGTGGTCACTCACTCACTCATGGACGTTTAGTAGGACACATGCGCAGGTGGTCACTCACTCGCTCATGGACGTTTAGTAGGATGCACTTCCAATGGCACAAGATTTTTAAGCACAGCTTTATCGCCTAACGTTACTTTAGCTAACCCTAACTTGTTAGCGTTTCACCTACTTCAGTTAACCTAGTTAGCGTGTACGGATGCTATCCTGCACGCATGAGTAGGTGCCACAGACACACAGCTACAACCACTGATACAGGTGTATAGACACACGGAGGACAAAAATGTCACAGAGGTGAGGACATGCCATAGCTAGCTAGCTATATAGTTAGTCAAGTTTTACTCATGACACTTTTAGGATATGACTAATCCCTCGAACATAATCGCTACTTGCTGATCCCTGGCTATGTATATAACATACGGTGCAGTGTCTGGACGGTTTCGTGCTTCTTTTGTTTTCCACAAATTTCTCTCCAAAAAGTGACAATTGGAAATTGAAGTGCGTTTTTTTATATTTGGCAATGCTAAATGTGAACGGATTTAGCTGGATTGCAGAATTTGCAACATTTTACAAATGTCTCCTCATACAGATAGGCCTAAAGTAGTCTAATAATCATGACTGCATATCAACGTAGGTGTAACTTTTGCCGTGTTTGTATAAATAGCGGGACTGTTCATTATAGTCATATTTGATTAGCTAACTACCTTACTATCTGTCATCGCTCACTAGCCAGCAATCATCATCAGCAGTCAAATTCAGACTTTTGTTTGTGTTGATCAGATGTTTAACCTACAGGGTCCAAGTTAAACTACCTAGTCATTCCCTGCATTTGGAACTGTACTTCCCCCTAGGGTTTTGAACACACTTGTCCTAGTGTTAACTAATCTTTTTTTGTGAATGAACTGTACTGAATAGTAGTAGTAGTACTTTTGCTCGAATCGTTCGCGAACGACACATCAGTACACTTGCCCGAATCGTTTGCGAACGACACAACACTAGTTCGTTCCTCTTGCTGTAGCAAATGCAAGGAGCGAGGAGTCTCTGGGGAGGACAGTTGGTACGGTATGGAATAATGGATAATAATTGGATAATAATCAAACATCACTGTCAAGTGTGCTGTTTATTTTCAATGAAATAACAAGACGTCTCAAAGTAGGCTAGCCAAGGCTACTATTTTATCGACTACATTTTATGTAAGAAAACGTGATCTACTTAACCAACGTATATCAGCACTTTCTATTTCAAGCAGCCGTTAGAACAAGTCACGGTAAAGAAATCAACATCTAGGGCTATAACAACCCATTTTGCGAACTGTAGTGAAATGAAATGGCCACATGAAACACATTCTTTCAAACTAAATTCTGTAGAATAAAATCGAAATGAAAAACATTTTATGAAAAATAGGGGAAGAAAGTGTTTGGTTCCTAGGCTATTAAATATTCTTTAGGAAAATGCTTTGTCTACAAATGCTCCCCCGGTCCACAACAACCAACAGCCTGGATAATGGGGAACCCCATGCTATTCTAGATAAACTCTGTGTGGTAATGACTACCATGAGTCAGGTTCTTCGGTTAGCATCTCACATCCAAATGACACTGCCTTATACCACAAATATGCTGTCTGCAGTGACTCATGGTTGGATAGCTGGTAAGCCTGTGCTCTGGGCGGAAGGTGAACATTACAGACCAGATGGGCTGTTCAGTGCTGTCATCATCGCAGATGCTGAGTTCTCTCATATGCACATCGGCTCCAGGGACTCTGAGACATGCATCACAAAAAAAAAAAAAAAAAAAATTAAACGAATGGTTCAAGGCTTTATTCAAGTTTGTTAAACAGACCCACCCTATAATCACAAGAACTGAAGGAAATAATTGTTTGGTTTCAAACGAGATGTCCACTATCTTAAACAAAAAAAGGTGACACCTGCTTATCACAAAATGAGCTCACATAAAAACAGATTTTTGATACTTTTGAAAATGTATTGGCTATCCTAAGTCATTTTCTTACAAAATGATAGCATTTTTTGAAGATTGAATCCTCTTTATTTGGGAGATATTGAGTAATGAACTTCAGGCAAAAATAAATTTCCCCCAAAATGGGCAAATCTCCTGTTGAAACCAACTGTATCTCATGAATGAGGCAAAGCAGGGGAAGCCATGATTGGGCCACTCTGTCCTGCACTGCTTCTTCTCTGAAACAGAGGCAATTCAGAAATGGCATTGACCCAGTATGACCAATCATGTCACGCTGGTAGGATATGCCACTCCCCCAAATCACAGAAGAGGTGGGAGCAGCCAACTTTTACTAGACTTACTCTGTGAAAGCCATGGGGTGTTCTGATTGCTGTTTCACCTCTCCTTTGATCGAGATGTGCTCTTTCACAGTAGCCCGAACAGCATCCAACAGAGATTCTGCTTTCTTCTTGACCATCGACTCTGGCTAGTCCCGTATGACATGCAAGGCCATTTTTAGTGTGGACCGTGTCACCGCTGAGGCATCCGAGGCCCATTCAGTTGACAATAGGCACGGGCGGGGCCCTCCCATTATTCTGGCGCAAAGGCTCAACATTGTTGGTAAGGTTTCACCAAGTTACGCCTTGTTGCGGCGGCAAGCCATACCATAACGTTAGCTGCCTTTGGCAACAAGACGACAGAGCGGGCGTATAACGTGGCTGTGAGATTAAACTCAAAAATTAGCGTTGCACTTCGGTCTGGTAGGTTATGCTAGATAATGACTTCTTCACGGCATGTATATTGATTTTCTTAAAAAGTGACAATGTTAGCTAGCGCTATAAATCCTCTACCAACGTACTAACAATTAGTAGGTCTGTTGTGTACAATAGCCCATTAAAAATGCTTCCATTTAAAAATATGAAATACATTTTCATTTTTGTCATTCATGGTAAAGGAAAAATTACTAAATCCATGTCTACGTGTTTCGTTCAGCTAGAATGTGTGTTTGCATGCATGTATGCGTATGAATGTTTCTCAACCTACATTTATATGAATTATTATTATCACTAACTCATAACAAACACATCACAAATAGAAATGATATCTGATGGAAAACAGGTTTTCAACGTACAAAAATGGCACGTTTTTCTTACACATACAAAGCACTGTCTAGTGTCAATACGTCATTCATTAAAATCTAGGCCTGCTATTAAAAACATAAATACAGATAAAAATTAGACATATTGAGGCCTATTAAATAAATATTGAATCTTACAAACCTATCCACAATTGTCATACTCATTAATGTACTGTATGCTCGTACACACAGGGCCAAGTTACTGTAGTCACATTTAGGCTACAATTCAACATGTTTTTGGTCAAAACAACAAAATTGCAATTTACAGCTTATTAAGTTATAATAAAATTAGTGCTGGGGACAAAAATGTGGAAATTCCCACATGAAGATGCTTAACAGTGGCTTGGGCCGCCACATCCTACAGAACAGTTTGTATTGACGGTGGCATGTCAGCTGTACCCCTGTCTGTAGTTCTGTAGAAACTGGCACCCATCCTTCCATGAGAAAGTCCATGAACTTCTGAACTTCGGAACGTCTTTCTATAATTTCCTAAAAAAAAAATGCTTGATTGGGTTATAGATGATCGTCTGCCCATATCACATTTCTCCACTGCTCAGTACTTCATTGTCTGTTCTCTTTGCACTGCTGAAATTGGTGTTAAGGGGTCTAATGTGTGCCAAGAAAACATTCCCCACACCATTACACCACCAGCCTGCACCATTGGTACAAGGCAGGATGAATCCATGGATTCTGACCCTGTCATCACAGGAAATCGAGATTTGTCAGACCAAGCAACACAACACATGTGCCCACTGTAGTCTCATGAAGACTCAGTTGTAGCTGCGTTCACTTTAAATTTTGACATGTTGTGCATTCAAAAATGTCCTTCTGCACACCACAGTTGTAAACGGCTGTTATTTGAGTATTTCCGTTGCCTTTCTGTTAGCTTAAACAAGTCTTCCCATTCTCCTCAGACCTCTCTCACTTAACAAGGTGTTTTTGGCCACAGAACTGCTCCTCACTGGATGTTTATTTTTTATGGCACCATTCTGAGTAAACTCCAGACACTACAGTGCATGGAGATTCCAGGAGGGCAGCTGTTTCTGAGATGCTGGAACCACCACGTCTGGCAAAAACCATATATCAATATCAAAGTTGCTTAGATCTCGCATCTTGCCCTTTTCTAATATTTGGTCAAACAAAAAGTAAAACAGGAGCAGAATACTTTAACAGAATGCTTTAACATGCAGGTATACCTAATAAAGTACCTGGTGAGTGAACACATATATATATATAGTCTCTTGGTTACTTCTCTAACACTTGCCCTCATCGTCCAATTTTGATGGATTGTCTGATCTTGATAGTGTCTGGGTTGTGCCATATTTCTACTTTTTTTTATTTTTTTTTACAATGGACATCTCGATACTTCATTTAATTTTGCCATTATTTTAATTCCTGTTTTGACATTATAACAGCAAACTAAGAAATAATCAATGGGGAGGATAAAAGCTTTCTGAAGGAATTTCATTTAACACACACGCATGCACATGCACACACGTACTGTGCACACGCACACGCACACATACACCCACCTAGACCTAGGCATAATCATAATTATTGCAAATAACTCTGGCCCCACCCGTATACCCGATCACCTGCATGCTTCTCCACCCCATTCCACTTGTTGTTTTATTTTTAAGCTTGTGGGTTTTTTTTGTGCAAACAAACGTTTAAAATGACCAATGCAAGGAAACATGAGCAGAAAATATATAGCCTCAAAAACAGTGCAGACATGCTTTTAAAGGTCCCCAGAAGTTTACATTTTTCCATTTAGCTAGTGCTCTTATGCCAAGTGACTTGTACACACAAAAAAAAAAAAGATTAAATACAATACATCTGCATGGGCTCATATTGCATTGCATCTGTGAGGTCCGTGTAAATGCATTGTATTTAAAAAATTATTTTTTGATGCTTACTTTTAAGTCACTTGTAAGAGCGGGATACCAAAGGATATAACAACAAGAATCTGTCTAGGAACCAAACCACAACATTTGCATTACAAGCCTTATGTGCAAAACATGTTTAACTGCATAAACTGACAATGGAATTTTCATACTAAATAACTAACATATGCATGTTTCTCGAGGCAATGACCGAATAAGGTACAAAAAAAATATGTTTTTTTTTTTTATTTTATGGAAGGGTTGTAACGTAATAAATCTCAACTCGACATTATGACAAGACAAAAAAGTTAGTAAAAAAAAGTTTGTACACATGTCTACTATATCATTGTGATGTTTTACATGTAGAACTTGACAGGGTCCGAATTACTTGGGATTGGGGGGGTCTGCGGAAACATTTGTATATCCGTCTTACCTGTAACCGTAAATATTGCAATATATTTCCCATCAGTGGCGTCACTTGACACCAACCCTAGTGACGCCACTGATGGGAAATATATTGTAATATTTATGATTACAGGTAAGAAGGATATATGAATGTTTTGACACCCCCGACCTGTTGTTTTTACATCTTTTGGGGGGGTCCAAGTCTTAATTAGGGGGGTCAGACCCCCCCAATTCCCACCGTAATTCAAACCCTGGAACTTGGCAAATGACTTGCAGATCTGCGTAGATTAGTTACCTAAGCATCTGTATCTTGCATTGCACAAGTATGAAAGGACAAAAGCTTGAACGGATAATGGTGAAAGGTCAAGAAGAAAGTACAGGGGCCTTGACAAAACATTGAATGAAAAGAGTATTCTTGGTTTGTGGAAAGAAGTACCACATTCCTGAGTGCCAGCCCTTTTTTTACGTGTTATACAACTTGACTATGCACCGTGTTAAAGGAACACATTTTCTTTTTTTAAAAATACGTCTATACTGTCCGACATGCCTTCCATGGGCTTTGGCATTTGGTGTTGTTATAGACTGCAATACACAGCAAAATGTCTAGTGTCAATTCAACACTAACAGAGTTTATGTGAGTCCACTCTGGCCATAGGGTTTGATTGATTTAACACTGAACATTTTGTTGTGCAATTGAGTCTGTAAATTTGCAGCTTTTAAAAAAAAGTTTCAAAATCCAACACAGAGGTTGTTATGTGAGTTCCACTGACTGGAGGCTGGTGCAACCCTTTTACCGAGCCCTTGATATCCTTTAGTGCTCAGTTGTTTCCCCCCTTTCCTTCCATCAGCACCCCTCTTGGCTATGCTCAGCCGAGTATTAATGAAGTACAGGGGCGCAGTTTCTACTCACGTATGAATGGACTGGCACATGCCTTTCATTCTGCCGTAACCTGCCTTAATCGGAGGATGTTTTACTGGGGCGTAACCAGGACCTGCGAAAATATTGACGTCAAGTGACTCTACCGGGGTGGGGTGAGGTGTGGTGGGAGTGGGCAGTGAGGACGGAGTATTCTCTCTTTTTTCCCTTTAATTTACTAATTTAATTGAGAATGAATTTTAGGGTGTAAATGCTGAACATATTCCTCTAGCTTAGACGTAATTTATTTTTATTTTTATTTTTTTTTTAAATACCTCCTTGAAGGAATTGCAACCAATGTTCTTACTAAAGAATGACGCTAAATATAAGCTTAGGAGATGGACATGAAAAACATGCAGAGCACATGACCTCAATGGAAGTTACAGGCCTGATATTATATACTTTTTTTCACTGTTGTGATTCAGATAAAGTACCGTGCTTTAGAGTACTGCAAGAGGATGTTCTGCCCTTAAAACCATCTCGGATTTAAAGATGTTTCTGGATTACTTGCCACTCTGTATCATGCACCACAACACACGACCTGGTACCTTATTGTTTATGTTAAGTATGATCAAAACCTTTTGACGACTTTGCGGTTAATATTTGACGTACGCTTGATTGCCTTCCATTCACTGTAAATGATCGGCACTTTACATTACATTACATTCATTTGGCAGACGCTTTTATCCAAAGCGACGTACAAAAAAAGTGCATTTCATGGTCGTAGACAACTGCTAAACACGGGTTCAGTAAGGTGCTTCCTCTTCATCTTTTTGAGTGCGAACATATGAACCCACTGCCAGCCAATTCATCAGTCAGCCAGACAGGAAGTCCTGTTTCTGTCAGTGAGATTCATGTCTCAGCTTGTCAGTCTAATCTGTTTCCTGACCAGCCTGGGCAGTGCTATACCTTAATTTCCCTGGGTTTTGAACAGATGCATTGTCTTTGTTCTGTTTTTTTATTTTTATTTTTTTCACATTTCCCCGCCTTTTTTTTGTTATCTCTTCTTGTTCAAGGATCCTCATTTTGTCAAATGTGATCCCATGTTTCATCAGTGATAAACCAAAACCCGGATGATTGTTCCTTTTGGCAACGTGAGCCCGAAATATTGTGAGCAACTGACCTGACAGCACGCACAAGGCAACAATGCAGGTGATCTCAAAACAGCCTCACATATCACAGAGACATTCCTGCTTTTCTCACTGGTAATACTCAGGGAATTACTTAGAAATGCCCTGCCAACCTTGCCAGCACAGTGTTATTAAGACTCCACAGTTCTCCAGGACCGTGCCCTAATAATAATCATCTGAACTGTGTAGTTTTATACACGTAAAACTGGTTACATACGTTAGCATCTACGTGGTTCATATTTGCCTCCCATGAATGCGTAAACTTGGCTGGAGTTTGCATTTGCGTTGCCATCGACCTGTGTTGCTCCTCAAACATTGGTTATGGACATTAACCCCAGAATTTCTGTGAACCCAGAGAAGGAGCCTCTTCCTCTTCTGTTAGTCCACTGTCTTAGTGCCAATTATGTTCTACTTTTATCTCATGTTGTTTTTCAGACGTGTGTGTTGTGCGTTTTCTGCCTGTCAAGAAGTCTGAGAACTTTGGATGACGTTCCTTAAAAAAAAAACTTTTTTATTCAGCATGTTCCACTGGCATGATATACAACGGCGTTCCTTGACATTTAATTTGTATAACGATTGAACGATTGAGTTCTGAATGGTAAATGGTTGATTTACAGGACTGGACCGTGAATTGCAATGGCAACACAGGATTAAAAGAGTGTGTGTGAATGTTTGGAGCGGGCTGAAGTGAATCTAACTGTATCCATCCAAAATGATAACTCCACAGTTCGTCAATTCCAATGTGTAGGCCATTTCTGGAAAGCCAAGGGAGGGATGCATTGCCTTCTGTTTCAATACTAGGTCCTGAAACTGCAGCCTCCGCCACTGCAGGAACGTGCTACTCTTCTGTTTCCTCTGTTGGTTTTGTGTGTATGTTCATTGCGCAGAAACTTCACCAACATTAATGTGCATGGCGCCCTCTATTGGCTGCAAAATAACATTGTCAATTTGTTTGCGGTCCAAACCCTGCAGGGTGTCAAGACACTCCTTCACACAACGAGTCACTCAGATTGATACACAAAATGACAGTATTTCGGTGCCATGACGCATTAGACACACCAGAAACAGGGTTATCAGGCTGATACATACCGTATTATGTGCAATTTTAACAAATAAGTGACAGGTTTAACTGCTAGATAGAGTTCTCAGTGAGGACATTTTCAAATAAAAATTTCAGTTCTGGCCACAGAACACATAAGCCAATAAAGCAGGATATATTATTATGTACAGCAGAAGGCACAGCGCTCTGGCTGAAGCGAGCCCTCTTGGAAATGAGTGTCCAGTATCTGAGACTGGAGGGGAGAAGGTTAAAGTGACATTACCTCACACTTCTTTTATTTTTATTTTATTTTATTTTTTGTTAGTTATAGTTTTACTATCACCAGAAATGTATTCCTCCATTGTATTTTTTATTGCTGTTTTATTAAGGGATTTGATAAAGTACAAAATATTGTTATTATTATTATTATTATTATTATTATTATTATTACTGCTGTTGCTGTTATTCTAATTCGAATTATAATCATCATTATTATCATTATTATTATTGTAATAGCTTGAATTTTAACATATGAGCTTAACATATGAGCATGGTAAAAAATAAAAAATGGTGGCTTATTTGGTTAAAAAAAATACCATGGCAAATAAATGGTGATGTAGTCACTGGTTTCTGCACAAAGATCTACAGATATGTGAACAAGAGAGGCCGCTAAAACAGGTGCAACAAGGTAACAAGAGAAATGGAAAGAGAATAATTCACTGGATGGTTCCACTGGCATGATATACAACGGCGTTCCTTGACATTTAATTTGTATAACGATTGAACGATTGAGTTCTGAATGGTAAATGGTTGATTTACAGGACTGGACCGTGAATTGCAATGGCAACACAGGATTAAAAGAGTGTGTGTGAATGTTTGGAGCGGGCTGATGTGAATCTAACTGTATCCATCCAAAATGATAACTCCACAGTTCGTCAATTCCAATGTGTAGGCCATTTCTGGAAAGCCAAGGGAGGGATGCATTGCCTTCTGTTTCAATACTAGGTCCTGAAACTGCAGCCTCCGCCACTGCAGGAACGTGCTACTCTTCTGTTTCCTCTATTGGTTTTGTATGTATGTTCATTGCGCAGAAACTTCACCAACATTAATGTGCATGGCGCCCTCTATTGGCTGCAAAATAACATTGTCAATTTGTTTGCGATCCGAACCCTGCAGGGTCAAGACACTCCTTCACACAACGAGTCACTCAGATTGACACACAAAATGACAGTATTTCGGTGCCATGACGCATTAGACACACCAGAAACAGGGTTATCAGGCTGATCCAGAACATACCGTATTATGTGCAATTTTAACAAATAAGTGACAGGTTTAACTGCTAGATAGAGTTCTCAGTGAGGACATTTTCAAATAAAAATTTCAGTTCCGGCCACAGAACACACAAGCCAATAAAGCAGGATATATTATTATGTACTGCAGAAGGCACATCGCTCTTGCTGAAGCGAGCCCTCTTGGAAATGAGTGTCCAGTATCTGAGACTGGAGGGGAGAAGGTTAAAGTGACAGGGCAGTGGGTAGGTGTTCTGGGTCATGTGCCTCTGTGTCTGACGTTCATGTGGTGGCTTGTGGAGATGACATCAGATAACAATCTGATGGTCACGCACAGCTGCCAAAATCATTGGTCTTATTCCGATTGGAGATTGTAAGCTCATTGAAAGGGGTCCCTGGCTCCCTACATGAAGCAAGCACACAACAGGTTGGATGTGATCTGAAAGGGGTGGGCATTAGCCCTTGTGTTCTTTTTACTTATTAGCTGCGGTGAAGCTGTTAGCCTGGGTCAGACATACCCAGGACATTGCTGAGATTTTCATGCAATACAATACAGAAATAGAATTTACAGAGGAATACTTAATATATATATTATCTTTATCTCAGATACAAATTATTTAAACAGCATAAGCGGTTAATTTTCACTATGTGCCTCTGCTGGATCACATTTAACAATGAAAGGGTCATTCGTTTTTTTGTGTGTTTTTGTGTGATGTGATCTATATAAATCCACTCTAATAACTCATGGGGGCATAAATCTCGCTCATCAGTGAAAAGTTTAAATGAAATAAGGTGTTCATGTAGTATTTTGCGAGGGAGAAACAGACAGAGGCAGTGAAAGGCTTTAATCCTCAGCCCACACCCCTAACATGTCTGAAATACTGTCCTTCTGATATCTAATTTCTCAGAGCCAGTGGTCATAGTTCCCACCACAAGGGGGCGCACTTGATTTCTACACAGCCCATGTTCTATCCAAAGAATGTTACTGGTGCAGCTATTGCTTGGACTTTACCTCACACTTATTTTATTTCTATTTTATTTTATTTTTTGTTAGTTATAGTTTTACTATCACCAGAAATGTATTCCTCCATTGTATTTTTTATTGCTGTTTTATTAAGGGATTTGATAAAGTACAAACTATTGTTATTATTATTATTATTATTATTATTATTATTATTATTATTATTATTATTATTATTATTATATATGGCTAATATGCAGTTAATATTAAAATCCATGCAAATGGATGTGTCGTTTCATCACAGGATTGTGGCAAGTGCGCTAACATTCCACAGGTGAAGAGAATCCTAGTTAATGAGTTCGATAAGTAAAGTCCCATCATCAGTAATTTTGTTTCAATCACTTGGATTTGGCTAATTGGCACAATTCTTCAACCAGGAGGTAGAACTTATTGTGCCTTATTGAGCCTGTGTTTCATAATTTTCCAATGACCATGATGTGCACTTTTGTACGTCGCTTTGGATAAAAGCGTCTGCTCAATAAATGCAATGTAGAACTCAGTTGGCTGAATTCATGGGTGGAAGAAACGCATGAGCCCTGGACTGTCCACCTCTGCATAGTTCAAAGGCTGTGGGTCCAATTCTCTATCGGGGGTGCTGCTGTTCTACCCTTGGACAAGGTTCTTGAACTGAATTGCCTCAGTAAACATGCAGCTGTATAAACAGACTGCATTTTAAAAATGTAGTCAATGTTAGAGGGACTGCTGAATGCCAAAATTGAATGCATACATTGTAGGTGGTCATGGTGAGCTACTCCCATTCTGAATGAGTGGAAATTTTCATGAAGGGTGCTTTACAGAATGTTATTTATTATCATGTTCATGGAATGTGCCGAGTCACTTTTGAATGTGTTTCGGTGGTTTAGTCCAACAACACAGCCTACATTTCGGTCTCCAATGGTAGCATTATACCCCATGAAGCATTAATATCAACCCCCCCCCCCCCCCCCCCCCCCCCCCAAAAAATGATCCTCTGACCTTGAGGCACCTTAAAAGAAATGGTTACTGCTTGATACCCTTTTCTCAGCGCACACATAACAGAGGATAACTCCCATACATTAAAATATGTCAAAGTCATAGTGATTTCATTTTATCATATGTAAAAGACAAGTAGCTATTTGGTATTTTGTAATATATGAATAATTACAACAATCACAATCGCAAAATAAATATTTATTTTTCTGAAATACTAAAATATGTTTCCACAAAGCTAGAAATAAGTAAATCTATTCCTAAATAGATTGCTCCCTCTTAAAAGCTTTGTGTCAGGGATGGGATCAGTCCCTTTTCAATTCAGTTCATTCAGGAACTGAAATTAAATTAATTAACTGAAAAATCCCCATAGAAGATCCTCATGAATTGAATGGAATTCATGAATTGAATTAATTTCCTGAATTTGACCAAGGGAGAAGGTATTGACATCAACCCTGTGGAGTGCATTCTGGGCACGGACATCAATCAGTCCGTTCAGCTGGTCGGAGAATGTCTCTTGCCATGTTTAGCAAAAAAAAAAAATTCTCTAAGCAGCCATTCCTACCATTAAGAACCGTAGTTAAAAGAGATACATGCTTCCAATTTGGGCCACATTGCTGAGCAAATTCAGCATTTGTCCCTCCCATTAAATACAGCCCCCTTTACTCCATTACCTATTATCATTATCTTCATTATCTCAAGGACACCATACATCAGTCTTGACAAAAATAGTTGTGCAAAAATACCCATGTGACATGATGTGATAGGTTTGCAGATTTTATACATTTCTGATATGTAGTCTTAAAATCAAAATGGCAGAGGTGAACAATCCAGGTTCATAGAGTAAAAGTCCCCCCCAGTATTTTGTTTAAACCGCCTGGATTGCTAACACACAATTCTTCAGCCAGGAGGTAGTGCTAATTACTGAAATCTGCTGACTGAGTTCCTGGGTGGAATAAACACACGGCAAGACTTTCACTTTCTGACCTCTGGACTTTCCGCTTCAGCAAAATGGTCAAGTTGTCTAATTTCTTGTCTCTGCAACTGATGTGTTGCGTGCAGGTTTGCGTGTTATTAATTTCTCATTTCACCAATGTGTGTGCCCGGTGCTGCTGTGCCCTGTCCTTAAACTCAGTTTTTCAGGGTCTGGTGTTCCATTCATTGCCTGCGGTACATTACTCCTGGAAAACGTAAATAGATGCAACACATTTAATTCCTAAGCTAAATATAGCTGTACTTTTCAACAAAAGCTGCTCTATCTGCAAAAATATATCTGCCTGTGTTCATGAAAAAGAAACAGATTAGCACACTACTTGCTGGCTGTGCAGTTTTTACCTTAGCTTGTTTGGACATGTGCGTGTGTTATTTACTTCGCAGTAAATAGAAATTCATAGTCAAATTACACGCTTCTTTATTGCAAAACAGATTGCTGAACACTCATGTGGAACTTACCAACTGTTCAAAAATAGGTTTCATACATTTTTATGACTGATTCATAAATTGGTTGGATTTAAAAATGAAAACTTGATTTTAATTACATTTTAACAAAATTTTCTGATAAAAGTGGATTCAATAACTGTGTTCTGTGTAAAAAATTGTTTAAGTTTAGCGAATAATGTAAATTCTTTAAATGTTCAGGTTTCAATTTCAGCATCATAACCCACATGGAATGTATTTACTGTTCAAAAATAAGTGTGCTCCTTGAGGTTTACCACAGAACTTTTCCAAGCAATTCAGTAAGATCTGACCGTGCCTTATGACAAACATTTTCCTGGCCTGTGGCTTTTTACACAGATTTAACAGTGCACAATAATTCCAGCACTATTTCCTATGACTATTGTGCAAAAAGCTTGAACACACATAGGTGTATGAATGTATCTGATGAAAAGCACGTTTTCAATGTACAAAGATGGCAAGTCACTTTAAACAATTTAGTCACATTCTCAGAAGAATGTCGCTGTAAAAAATCTGAGGCCAGACATGGGGCCGCTCTTGGAGGACCCCCGAGCAGGTCGTCCCCTCGGAACTGACCATTCCGTGGTAGGACCACTTTGAGGAGGCCAACGGGTGGCGTGCGAAGTGCGAGCCCATCGAGGTGGGATGCAGAGGGTTTGCTGGACAGTCCCTCTGCAGGGCCTATAATATGCTAGGCATCACAGGGGCCAGCGAGCCAAGGCTCATAAAGTTGGTCACCGGGGCGGCCAAAGTTGCCTCAAGGTGGCTGTGGATCAGGAGAGGTGATCCATGGGTTTGGTAGTGCTACCTACACACAAGCCGGGACTTGACCGATCCCGGCTGGGTCGCCTGGGTGAGGGAATCTGATTGTTGAAAGACCCGAAACACCCGATGACTCCAGGTGACACCACTGATGATGTGTCCAGGTGCACACACAAGATGTATTCTACAAAGGAAACACTGGGTAGCATTGCATTGGAAAGATAGCCAATATTGTTTCTTGCATGGTAACTTGGTGTAATTTTGATATCAATATTTTCAATGGCAAGCCTAGATTTCTCCAGTTTGAATGAATGACTTATAGACAGTGCTTCATATGTGTGAGTACCTTGGCATTTTTGTATGCCGAAAACATGTTTTTCATCAGATATAATTTCTTTTTGTACTGTGTTTGTTATAAATAAGTGAAAAATACATTACCTATTAACATGTGTTTTTAAATTAACTGCTGTATGTGATCATTAGCCACTCTAATGGCTGCTGTTGTGAATGAACACTCACATTCCCTGCAGAAGCATGAGCTCATCCTTCATTCCTTTCTTAGTGCCCTCTATGCCCACCTCCTGTACTCCAATTATATAATGCCCATGTGACCAAATTATTGAATTCAGGCATAGGGGCGTAGCTGGCGGGTATAGTGACATTCTTGTGACTTTCTGTGTTCCCTCAAAATGAAGTAAGGACACACGCACGCTCATCACATGAAGCATTACAAATAGGAAGAGGAAGCCAATTTCCCAATCTACAGTATTTGCAACTGCCTGTTGCTTGTGTCAATGAACATACAGTACCCTCCAAAATTATGTAATTATGGAAGTACATCATTCTTTATTTAAATAGCATATTTCAAAACCAAGGTTGCGAAGTGCTTCACAATAAAACGCAAAACTTTTAACACATAACATCACATACATAACATCACATAGACAAGCGCTCAATAACTAGGAAAACCATGATAATTAAAATGTAAAAAAATTATTTACCCAGGGTAGGTTCGCTGAGCACGGATGCTCTTTTGCAGGAACGCAGTGCTTCACACTCATACACATTCATACCTGGGAGCTGCCCAGTACAACCACAATCCTCTATTGTTGGCCACTGAGCAGCTCCACTGGAGGGAGAGCACATTTTTTTAGCCAATTGAATCAGGGGATGATTAGGTGGCAAGTTTTTGTGAGAGCCATATCTGGGATTTTGGCCAGGACACTGGGGAACCCCCTACTCTTTGCGATGTCATGGGATCTTTTATGACCACAGTGAGTCAGGACCTTGGTTAACGTCTCATCCAAAAGACGGCATCTCCTACAGCACAGTGTCCCCATCACTGCACTGGGGCATTGGGGTTTATTTGACCATAGGGAAGATTGCTGGCCTGCTGGCCCACCAACACCACTTCCAGCAGCAACTCAGTATTCCCTGGTGGTCTCCCATCCAAGTATTAACCAAGCCCACACTTCCTTAGCTTCAGCCAGTCGGCAGGAGCAGAGTGCGTGGTGGTATGGCTTAAAGGTAAGGCAACAGTCGAGTGAAATTAGTCATTTTTGGTATATACTGTAGGTGCTATATCTAACTTTACAGAAGTTACAGTTTACATGTAGAAAAAAAATTAAAAAAAATAAGACATCCACAGAGCTTGCAGAAAGATGCAGAGTAAAAGTATTGCTTTTCCTTAAAAAATCATATTGGCCATGAATTGCTATGGCTATGATCACTTTAAATGTAATTCACATCTGTCTGAGCCTTCTGATACTGGGGTTACTGCCTCCAACAACACTCCTGAGCCAGTAGCATGCCCATCTTCATGAATACATTTTTTTGTTATGTTTAGCTTTGATTTTTCAATAGGGATTTTCCCATGTCAATGCATATGCATGTTAAAATATGGTTGATGCATACTGTATGAAGCACATAGTGTTAACATAGAAATATGTATATTCTTTCTCTCATTTTTTTGTCATTCTTGCTTTTATTATAATTATATGTTATTATTATTTTTGCTACTCTTTTCCTATTCTCACTCAGAATTAGTGCTAAATAATACAATTAAAATAAATCAACATAAGGGTCTTCGATAAATACCAAGGGCAAATAGCAGAAAGTTCATGACTGTGCCACTAAATGCATATGCCAAGGTGTTATCTGAAGTAGACAGGAAAACATTCAAACTTGAATGCACATTCAGCTGATCCCATAATTATAGGTACTCACGGTTTAAAAATACCACACTCCCTTGTCATCAAAAAGAGGTCTACGCTCTCCCTCTTTTTCTTTCTTAGTGCTATGCTATGTGGATTGCTTTTTTGTTTTTTTGTGTTACTTAAGTCTACAGTATGTATTTCATTTTTTTCAGTTGCTGCACTATCCACCATTATAATCTTTGAATGTTTACTTGCGCAAAGCAGAAGGATTCTTCAGAACATTGGGTGGAAAAAATGATACATTATGAAATGTGTGACTTGAGTTTGCGATTTGAAAGGGAACCAGAAATGACTTGTACTATTTTTTGTACTGAGCCTGTGACTTTACACTAACACTATCAGGGTGTGTGTGTGTCTGTTTGTGTGTGTGTGCACACATGCATGTGTTTGCTGACAGAAAACCTATAAGACATGGGGCAACATGGCTCAGGAGGTAAGAGCGATTGTCTGGCAGTCGGAGGGTTGCCAGTTCAAACCCCGGCCTGGCCATGTCGAAGTGTCCTTGAGCAAGACACCTAACCCCTAACTGCTCTGGCGAATGAGAGGCATCAATTGTAAAGCGCTTTGGATAAAAGCACTGTATAAATGCAGTCCATTCAAGTCACCAACAGCACCCTCCTCTGAATAAATCCATCATTGATCCTCTTTTTTGAACTGTCACCTTCATTGTTTTAATATCATCCCTTTCTCAGACCAAAGCCATGTGATGTCTTTAAGTTTCCCTTTAAAAAGAGCAGAATGCAAGTATTTTAGTAGAACCATGAGATCTAGAGTTAGCTAGCAAGTCAGTCTATTTGCTGGTCATGTTAGAAAATGTAATATGAACAAATCAGAATCTGATTTGTTTGCTAAGTAAGTTTGCACATTAAGTATTCAGATGCATAAAGTAAGCAAATAAAGTTAACAAGGTCACTCCTGAAACAAATGTCAGACCTACACAATAAATGTGTACAAGGACGCATTGTGTAGAATGGTGTCATGTCCTATAAAGTCATTTTTCAGAAAAATAACTGATTGGCAATTCATCAGAACATTTTCATGAACATAGTCTTTTTTTAACTAATAAATTACTCAGACGATTTCACCCATTTAGCTAATGAGCAAATGCATAGATTAATAGAATGCTACTTGGTGGCACAGTGCTGCAGTGAATAACACTGTAGCCTCACAGCAAGAAGGTGTCCGCGTGGGTTTCCTCTGGGTACTCCGGCTCCCATTCACAGTCCAAAGACACACAGGTTGGGTTAGTTGGAGAGCAGCTCACAGGTATGAGTGTGTGTGTGTGTGTGTGAATGGTGTGTGGGCCCAGGGATGGATTTGAGACCTTCCTAGGGTGTATATCTATTGGCACAATGCATGTTGGGATAGACTTCAGCCAACCCCCCCCCCCCCCCCACCCCCCCATGATTCTGCCCAGGAATAAGCGGTTCAGAAGACGGATGGAGAATAGTACTTCCCCTGCTCTCTCACTAACTCAAATTACAGTGTTGCAAAGGCTTCTCCACTTCCTATCCCTTTCATATCCCTTCCGATTCCCAACCCTTTTTCCCATCTTTCATATTTTTCTATATGTTTAACCATATTACATTGTCCAGTCCCACTTGGCCTGAATTGGAAGCGTACGGCACTGCCCTGGTGAGCTGGTATTGCTCCCTAACTTTTGGTTTACTTAATATATCACAAAGGAAGGTTCCTTCTCAAATTGGCATTCCCCAGCGAACAGTTCCCCATTTCTTTTCTGCTATTTCATGCAAATCACTTGGATCTAAAGCCACGTTTCCACCAAAATTACCCAGAACTTTCAGTCCCAGGAACTACTTTACCAGGAACTAAAAGGTTCCTTCAGCCAATGGTTGTCTGCGTTTCCACCGGGGTCTAAAGTACCGCGAAGATTAGGCAAATTAGCCCACTGACGTATGAAAAAGCGACGTTGTCGTCGGTCCATCTGTCATATGATTTCTTCTGTAACCCCATACTACCACCGAAGTAGCCTACATTATTTTCTAATAACCGGGACAGCCCGGAGGGGTTTATTCCACTTATATACAATGGGTTACCAACAATGACTATATATGGTTACTTTTGTATTTATTGATTTTCATATATCCTCTCAAACACATTCATTATGTTTTTATGCGAACATTCGCTTTCATGTCTTGACATCCGAAGCGACAGGATGCATTCACATTTATATGTATAACTGGCAACAACAGCAGAAAACATGCACACGTTGTAAACAATTTGCTGTTTGATTACTTTCTCGTCGTCAATTCCATATAGGCTAATCGCAAAATGACAAGAATAGAACGAAAACTCGGACTTGCGTGAAAATGTAAATTAGTAGTGGTACAGCCACCGTTTGCTTTCCTTCAAAGTTACTGCTAGCCGAGCAGCGAAGTGTGCCCTCCAGATGCGAACCATGCACCATAAATTAGTCCATAGTCTTCCTGGTCTTTTCGTGGAATTGAAAAATGGCAGTAAAATTGAGTAAAATTACGGCAGTCTGAAAAAGCTAAAGGGACGATTACTAGAATTAATCTGTTATTTTACCCTGACAAAAAGTGCGGAAGGTGATTTCCAGTTTGCTTGTACTGTATCACCAATGTTAATTACGCAGAACTACCGCATACCTCACATAACTGTATCAAACGTTTTGAATCAATTACAACGGGCTAACAAAGAAAATCCGGAAGAAAATATTCAGCAACCGAATTAATCCGTTTGAATGTTTTAGTACGAATATGCTGTCCCAGCACGAATGCTTAGCATTTTATAAAACAAATACTAAAGCAAGAAAAGAGGAGAAGAGCACGCGTTATAATTCCAAGACGTTGGCAGGCTATAACCAAAAGTAGGCTACTGCGCCGCATAACATACAAGTTTGATTTGAAGTTTGATATTATGAAAATAAATCGGTTTGCGCCTGCATATTTTTAAACATGGTGCCTGAAAACAAAAAACACAAAAAAATGCTGCGAGTACTCGACCAATCAGAAATGTTCAGCGCTGCAAGCTCCACCCAAAAGGTTCCTGTACTTTCGGAAAGTACTACCCCCCGAGCAGGAACCTTTTGGGGGGTAAAATAAAGCCCCAGGAACTCAATTTACACCCTAGTTCCTGGGGTGGAAATGCGGCTTTATATCTCTGTTTACTATGGTTTCTTGTAAATAGAAGTTGTCGGGTAATTTATTAGGCATTATACACACCGTAATATGATGCAATGTTGTGTGTGCTCCATGAAAGGACATCTAGCGCATGCCATGATTTTATTTTAGCCCTATTTTTCATCTGCTGTTTTTACTGTGCTACAGGCCTGTCTGTGGTTCAGCGAGTGAGTGTATTCCTGTATTTCTGTTTCTGTTCCCCTTCCTGTTCACTTAATAGGCCACATCTTGCCAAATTATATGTTGCTTTGGATAAAATGCGTCTGCCACAAAAATAAATGTATTTCAATGTTTTTAATTAGACCACTCTTCACTTGCTTAAAATCTTTTTGAAATCACCACAAAGAACGTGTAAGAGGGTTCACTTCATGCATCAAAAGGAAGTCACATTTGGAACATGTGTGGAAAATCTGGGAAGTACATGAGTAAAACATAAGGAGAAGCCCCCCCACTCCTCACCCCCCCCCCCCAAACCCAGTGACAAAAGGCCAAATGGGTGTGATGTTTTGAATCTTCGTTTGTTTGAATTCTGAACATTTATACATGGGCTGGTTCAGGAGAAATATATTTCAACCTAAAATGACATATATACTACAATATAACTAACCCTAACCCAAACCCAAACCTTTCTGACCCAACCAACAGTCAGAGTGGGAAGTTGCACTTCATCATGGCATCGTGAGCCTTGCAGAATGTGCAGTTCTGCGAGAGTAAGTTCAGTTTAAAGTCACCGCAAGCACCTTTGAAATAATTACATTACAGGCATTTAGCAGACGCTCTTATCCAGAGCGACTTACACAACTTTTTTACATAGCATTTTTTACATTGTATCCATTTATACTGAAGCAATTCCGGTTAAGTACCTTGCTCAAGGGTACAACGGCAGTGTCGTACCCGGGAATCGAACCTGCGACCTTTCGGTTATAAGCCCAGTTCCTTACCCACTGTGCTGCACTCCGTCCAGTGTCATCATGTGTTGTGTTTGTGACACAATCTCCACGGTATGGTTAGAGATCATGACTTTTCCTGTGATCGGTCCAGCAGAAATGCTTGCTTTAATATGTAATGACATTGTTTATTTGAGTAAATTAAAATATGCAGCTGCAACTGCTTCATAAGTATTTCACATGTGTGTCATGATACCCATCTATGTACAAGTACAGGCCAGTCAATCGTACAGGCAAAAGAAAAAGATCTCCAGGGCCCACAGTAAATGCTAAAATCCCAAACCAAGTCCAAATTTAAAAGAAACAATCACAATAACTATGTGTTTGTGTGTATGTGTGTGTGTGTGTGTGTGTGTGTCAGAAAGACAGGTCAGGGAATGGGAAAGAGAGGGAGAACACTCCAGAGAGGAACCATGGAACACATGTGACATGTGTTCCCTCCCCAAAAACAACCCTGTTGAGTGCATGATATAAAGACTGCTCTTGTAAAAATTGTTTGATCCTTGGGCTGCTTTAGTCTTTGTGAACACAAAAACAATTAAGCGAACATCAAATTTGGAGATAATAGTACCTGCCACACGCATCAGTTTTCTATAATGTGCATGCATCATTTACAAGATGATAGCTGTAAAACATTAATCCTGCTACCAAGACAATTTCAATGACTGCATGCAGAGATCATTTTTAATCAACATAAGAATTTCTGTGTCAACGGTACGACTGATCACGAGGCCACAGAGCATGTTTTTAGCAAGTTAATGAATGTCTGCCTTTTCTTATAGGTCTACCCCATGTTTAAGTGCTGGCACAGAGCTATAAAATTATATTTAGGACCGCAGATGGATGGCTAGCAGTACCACACCATGTGCTTCGCAGATGCTTCTCAGTCTCATCTTGGCTGACTAGACTGTACTCAATGAAAGCAGTAAACTTTTATTTTTTTTATTTTTTTCTTTCAAAAGGAGGATAAATTTCACAAAGTCCTAGCTTGTGCACGTATAAAGGGTGTTGACCTTGTCGGCAAGCCAGAGGTACTCCCCCCTCCGCACCCCCCCTCTTTCCTTTCCGGTCCGGCTTCCTCCGCTGGGTCTTTGCCGGACAATAATTCCTTTCTTGGTTCTCGTCCTCCTCTCTGGTGAGATCAGCCCCCCTGCTCCTCTCCAGATGTTGCCGGGCGGGGACTGAGATTCCTAGACGAATGTCAGCCGCAGGGTCTGCTCGGCGCACCCTCTGCGCACCCTCTGCGCACACTCTGCGCACACTCTGCACACCCTCTGCGCACCCTCTGCGCACCCTCTGCGCACCCTCTGAGCAGCTTGTTTACGGCCGGTGTCCATCGATGCCGCCGACCCTCGGTCACCTCTTATTTCTGTGGTTGGCCAGGAACTTGTAGGTGGGGGGGGGCGGGGGGGTCGTGTTTTGCCTGTGTGCCATGTTGCTGCAGCTGGGAGTGGGCAAAGAGGGAAGTGGTTTGGCTGACTGCGGCTCGGTGCCTCATTTATTTATTTTGGTGGAACGGGGATGAAAGGGAGCTGAACACGACACAAAAATAACATTTTGGAACAGCTAACCAATTTCCAGGCAATGGTCGTGACCTTGCTGTCCAGCGTGAGTGGCCATTCTGTTGCACTGCGCGTCTCCTTCAGGCAAGGCGCTTCTCCGATCTCTGGCAGTCTTTCCCGCATTTCCCAAGCTTGCTGACCACTTTAGCAGCTGGCGTGCTTCTTTTGTTTTTGTTGGGTGAATGTGGTTGTTCTGCTTTTTCGTTTCCACAAAAGAATTGTTGATTTCAAGTGGGAAAGAAAACAGTTTTCATCAGCACATAACGGCTCCCCAGGAAGTCCCTGAAATTTCATATGTATCGTACCAACAGCCAGCCTGATATATGAATGCAAGCTTTTCACTGTGTTGATTGGCATTCTCTTGACTCTGCCACAGGGTTGCCGGGTGAAGGTCCCGAGCCTGGGACAAAATTATATTATTATATTATTGCCAAGGTCCAGGACAATAATATTTACAAGGTAACAGCCCATTGGGCTCCCCCTCCTCCAGGGCTCGCTACAACACGTTCCCCCACGTACAACCCTGCCCCCCCGCCCCCACCATTGGGCCAGCTCTGCCACACCCTAGCTCTATGGTCATAAAATAATTCCTACATCCCCCACCCCCACCCCCACCCTTCCCTCACCCCAGAAGGAAATCATAGACCCGAATGCCAAATACACATTCACTCCAAGACTCCCACTTGTTGTCTCATACGCCCAAAATTGGTATTTGTGTCTGAGAACGTAATTACAAGTTTGGTTGGGAAATCAGGGAGTGTGGTAAAACACAGTCGGTAAGAACAGTCCACAGACTGCAGCTTAGCTACAGATAGTCATTTCCTCAGCTGACTCCATTATTTTGGCTAACTCAGAATGTATGTTAAAAAAAAAAAAAACTACAGCATCGCTCCTGAGCAATAGACTTAACAGTAAAAGTGTTCAGGATCAAATAATAAAGAAAATAGCAAGACATAATTTAAAAAAAAGTAACAATGAAACTGCAATAACAAAATACAACCCAACCAATATGATATTGTTATTTCCCTATAAACCAGTACAGATATCAACATGTACCGTACGGATGTACGATGTTTTACATAGGGCGGAAGCTGAGGCTAACTACAAACAGGTGTACAGTTCATGTGTAAGTGCACTTCAAACATGCATTCAGCCATTGGCTCATGGGACTGACAGAAGAATTGTAAATTCTCCCACTCATCCATATTAGTGTTGTTATTATAATATTTTTTTTTTATTATAGCGTAGGATGTGCACTCCCACTTTCTCTCTCTCTCTCAATCTCGAGTGCTTTGTTCCGTTCCCCCCGGTGCTCTCACAGTTCCCTCACATCTGGTCCGCTGGCAGTGAGGAGGAGTTCCCAAGCAGTGTGTGTACTGGCTGGCCTGTTTCACACTGGCTAGCCGGATTCATGCGGGCCACTTCTCCTTTGAGAACTTGCTGTGTCTTCAGAGTTTCCTGCCATAGCAGCACCCAGACACCTGATGTTGGTGCAAAAATGTTTTCTCAAAGCAAAACCACGCCCTCACACTAATAACCAAAATAACACTGGCCGTTAGTGTTGGTCTCAGTTTCTTGTTGACAAGTCCTTGCTGGTGCAGAGTTAAACAAGAATGACCACAGTGATTTTTCACAGAGTCAACACACATTCACATGAACAAAAGGGGAAAGAAACATGCGGTCAACCAAAACTGGAACCAGAATGGCTTTTGTTAGGTTCTTCCTTTTTTTATCGTAGAACTTATACCATGAGGGATCATAGTCATTACTTTGGTCATTCTATAGCTCCCACATTAATAGTGAGGTAGAATAACTTTACAGTAATAAGCACTTCAATTGTGGCCGCCTTCTTTGCAAGACAGGGTAATGGGCTGCTTGCGCTAGGGTTTGGTTCCCAGATGAGGTGCTGTCTATGTACCCGTAAGAAAGGCACTTAAACTGAATTGCTTAAGTAGATATTATAATGAATTTGAAAAAATTTAGTTCTGCGTACGATGGTGGGAAAGGGCATCTGCTAAGTGCTAAAATACAATAAAAATGTAATTGAATTGATCGTTGAGCTTTAAGGGTTTATTGGCTGCTAACAAACACAAAACATTCGGCTCACAAGATATACAATTTTTTACAAGAACTGGGTATAACAATAATAATTAGCAGTCATTTCGATTCATTTTTTTTTTCTATTCTTTGTTTGGAGGTTGTGTTGGGTTTTCTTTTTTTTTTGCTTTCAAGATTGATTAAGGTGTCCGCAAAAACCTGCCAAAACTCACAGCCGCCCCCACACAAGAAACATCCCTGGACTGTGGGTGTGCAAAACAACTGGAGCCAGGAACAAGTGGGCGATAAGCATGGGATTTCGTGGGGAGGTGGACAGGAGAAGTTGTGTTCATCCAGCGTTTGACTCTTGTGGGACAGGGGAGCTATGATGTAACAAAATCAGTCTCATATGTACGGGGGAGGGCTCAGCGCAGGCACAGGCAAAAGAGCTCAGCAACTCGCCTCCCGCCCCCAGTCTTACGCATTCTCCTAATTACATAGACATTCTCATGCCCCCCCTTCAGTCCTACTTATTTTCCTAATTACATAAACATTCTCATGCCCCCCCCCCTCCAGTCCTACTTATTCTCCTAATTACATAGACATTCTCATGCTTTAGTTTAGTTTAGTTTAGTTTATTTGACAATTATTAAAATACATGTTACAGCAAGTCGTGCATCCTAAAATGATCAAGGATAGCACAAAAAAGTCACAGACTTATTTCCATTGTGGTCCTTGGTCTCAGCGCATAATATAATACGCAGCTCATTGCTGCTATGGTCGCATTCACACGAATGTGGGTTCTGGCCAGATGTTGACACACTCAAGTGCCGCTCCTTTGTCTGAAGGATTAGGCTGCGGAGTGCCTGTTGACATAAGGGAATCACGGTTCCTGACTCACGGCTTGGTTGTTTTGACTAAACAAACATTTTGTTTAAGCTACAATGTAAACCCCCTATAATTTGGGATTTTATAATTTGATTATTGGGCAGATGGGTTTCAGCCAAAGTGACTTAAAAAAAGGTGCATTTAACACGGTTATCGCGGAAGAAAATGGACTATGTTCCACAAACAGTAAACTAAAGGTCTGGTGCGAGCAGGATTAGGTGGTATTGCAGCTGAAACTGTCACAGCTTCACAACCTGGCTCAAGGACCAGTACAAAAAGGGCAGGATACTGCCGTTGTACCCTTGAGCAAAGTACTTAACCTGCTTTGCTTCAGTATATATCCAGCTGTATAAATGGATGAAATGTAAATGCTAGGCCTATGTAAAAGTTGGGAAAGTCAACCTGGATAGGAGTGTCAGCTAAATGCCTGTAATGCAATGTAATGTAAAAAGACAGATGCACAATAATGAATTTAAAAAAAAACGAGTTCAAATTTATTTTAAATAACCAAATTTTGCAAAAATAAAAGACAAAACAAACAGTGTAGTGTGAATGTCAGTATTATCAGCTCTGTAGGGGAGTGGATGTGGAAAAGTATGGTGGAGCGAGGTGGAACCAAGTGCAGAGAAACGCAGGAGATGGGGAATAAACGAAAGGGACACCTTAAATAAGGAGAACCAAAATAACAAACAGGAGGGAACACGAAGAACTAAACGCAAAACACTACACTGTAGGAAAACAAATAATACAGGAAACCACGAAAGAACAACTAACAAACACAAGAGATACCAGGAATAACAATAGACAGGCACTAGAAAACAGGCTGAAGACACACGGGAAGGCAAGGACTGAACAAACACAGCAAACTTAAACACCGAGAACAATCAGGTGAGACCAATGACTAACGACACAGGTGAGGAAACCTAATCAGCCAATAAAACAACAATAGAAAGACTAACAAGGGAACAAGCGAGAAACAGCTTGAAGCAAGGGAATCAGGTAAGTACAACTCAACAAAGAAGGGAAGCCAAGCAGGGGAAAGATGGGCAGGGCTAGGATGGGGTACCAACAGGTCTCTGGCTTCCAGGGACTGTGACAGAAGCAGTGTTGAAATATGGTGTAAGCCAAAAAGAGAACTATAATCTGGTCTAATTGTTCTATGCCGAATAGTCAAAGTGAATCTTTCTTTCTGTAATGTACCAGTGTAACGGATTCTTATTATAGGTGTTGCGTGTCTATTGATTGATTTAAATAAAAACACATACATTCAGGTAATTATTGACTTATATATGCCTGTGGTCTAACATCTACAGTAGATCTTGTCATTTCAGTTTAGCACTTGGGGTTAGAAATGCAGAGGAAATTTGCTTATCAAAAATGTTTTTCAAATATTTCCAGTGTCAAAGCAGCAGGAATGTAGGAATGTGAGTTCTACCATCTTCCCATAATTGCCGTTGCAGTGCTTTTGAACACTGGTCCCCCATTCTTACGAAATTCTGGAAAACCTTTGCTTCACCTCAGAACGTAATCACATGTCCGAAGGCATGTAATTTCCCTTACACTCCCAGGCTATAGCAATTTCTTAAACTAAATTACAAAACATGGAGAGAGAAAACCCGAGCTGTTTTTTATACAACGCAGCTACTATAAATAGTGAGAGCAACAGAGAGGGTGAGGTAAGCAAGATCATTAATAAAGGTGACATTATCACAAGAGAGCAACTGAGAGCTCCTGGAATTCCTAGATAATCATACTTGTTGTGTGGTGAAGATTGGCTGTGAGTTGCAATTCTCCATTACATCTGCATCAGAGAATATGCAAATAGATCTGTTCATGAACAGTGTTCTTCTGTAAGAAAATCTGTGAAAAGGTTGTTTGTTGAATATTTCCTGTAAACAAATACATTTTTTTCCCAAAATATCTGTTTGAGATGGTGGGGAGGAAACACCAATATGCAATGTATACTAAAGTTCCTTAAAATATTTATTTTAGTAATAAATAGTCCCTATCTTTTTTTGTATATAATTGTAGACTGTCACCATCATGGTAAAAAATTAAAATTAAAATAAAATTACGTATGTCTGGAACACTAATGGGAGAATACAAAAGATTATTTCGTTTTAGTACTCTGGAATGGTTACTATGCAAACATTGTTTTCAAAACAAACTTGTAATGGCTGTGCTTGAGTTAGTCCAAATATTGATTTAAAAGAAACAGGGTCAAAACCAAGACAGAACTAACAAAAAGCTTACAGTGTTGTGCTGTCTGCACCACTGGCCATGCATTGACCAGGGGCAAATGTTGGTTTCGTGATTTATATTATATATAGTATGGTGACATAGCAATGCTTTGCCATTGTTTCTTTATTTATTGGTATTTGAAGAAATTTCCAGCATGTTGCCAAACTTCAAAAGTGATCTACCTTCCACATTAACAGATTTTCTGCAGCACTTTTCTGTGTGAGTGTGTGTGTGTGTGTGTATGTGCATACAAGGTCTAGGTATAGGCTACAAAGATGGTCACCTAGGACACTATCCATCTGTGGGGGGGGGCATCAAACAGAAGGGGGGAAAAATCTATGCTTTCGTTTCACAATCACTATCTGCCCCATTTCACAATCACTATCGACCCCCCATTCCTCCCACATAGGTGCAGTGCAATCCCTGCAAACCCCCCCTCCCCCCCCCAGAGGTTTTCCACTTGGAAATCTCGCCTAGGACATCAGGAGGGATAGAGCTGTCCCTATGGGTGTGTGTGTGTGTGTGTGTGTGTAAGCAACAGACCAAGATAGTGAGAGAGGGGGTCTGAGAGAAAGAAGACAGTACAATAAAAACCACTCCATTGCTGGGAAGAAAAATCTACACAAACCCATGAACCGTTGTCTAAACAAACCCTTTCTTGTTGTCTAAATTTGGCATACGTGGTTGGCACATTTTGGAGCAGTTTATAACCGATGACGGCTGTAATAACTCACAGGCACTGCAGAAACCCATGTGTGAGTGAGTGAGTGAGTGAGTCAACACAAAGCCATTACACTGGCTTCAGAAATACATGAGGTTGCCCCACCAAAAAAATTTAAATGGAGTGATGTCGGCAGCATGATTGGCCGGTCACTTGCTTTCAGTGACAGAGTAGGCAGTCAAGTGCCTGTACGTACTCTAATGCATACATTACACTGGTAAGGAGCGACTGGTGTAGTTTCGACTTGACTACAAGTGACATCACTCCGTGATAATTAAATTGCTGTAAGTGTCCAGGAGCTTTTGGGTGTAATGGGAAGGAAGATTTTTTTAAAATAGTGGTTCCGCTTTCTGAGAACTTTCTGTAATGCAGAAAACATTTCGAAACACGTCTGTTGCAAGAACAGAAGAACAGATCAGAGCATTCATGAAATGCGTAAAAATAATTTGTAACTTATGTCAGAACTGGGAACTGTAGAAACACCAAACAGAAGCCACAGGGATTGTAACAACTTAATTTTTTAAGTGGTCATGGCACATTAAGTGTTTAGAGATCTCAATGTTTTTTTTGTTTTTTTCTGGTTCCTAATCACTGAATTCATCCTAAACCAGTTATTGTGTTTTTAGTCTCCATGTCTTGACCGCAGGTAGCTAGATATAAAACTCTTTCACTGACTGATATTTAAAGAGCAAACTGAGCACAAGACTAGAACATAAAAACATACAGTGTGCATTAATTCTCAAAACTCTGCAATAAGACCTGTGAATGTAGCAAGACTGTCTGCAAAGGCCTAGAGAACACAATGGAAGTCTGGAATTGCAGGCTTAGACACAGGGTGGGATGAGTTAATTCCCATTTCTTTGTTCTTTATCCCAAATTGTGAATGGTTTTCATCTGACACTGTGACCAAGCACTGATGCATATGGGTCCAATTCTTGAGCAGTGTAAGCGCAGTGCTGTTTTCTAAATGGATTTTCATGGATTCACTGCTGTCTTTCCTTTTGGAATTCAGACTGATTCTAGTTGGGGCTCATCTCCAAAAGCAACATGTTAATTCTAATTGAGTCTCTATTTCACAGCATGTCTGAATTCATCTTCACTGCACGGTGAATTGCGCATCCCTTCCACTGAGTGATACGTAATAAAATGTGTGAGGATTGAACTAATTATCGGCTATGCATTTGTACTGGGTGGCAAATGTGCTGTGTTTGGGGAAGTCGATCACTAATGCTAATTGTTTTATGGTTGGTAGATACACAGTGAACGAGTTCCCCCAATAGCATCTGCTGTCTCAGTAAACACTGGAAAAGGTCCCTAATAGTGTCCACGTTATCGCTGAGGAGAAATTTATTGTGAGCAATATCTGCATGTTCACATTCTATGTTTCCCTACACACATAACCAAAAGGTAATTACACGTGCAGTCTTCCTGTGATGGTTGCCATGCAATTTGTTGGGCAGAGAACAGAGAGATGTGACGGATCAAACTAAGAAACAGGACCTAGACGCAAAGATCGACACAGAGGCAGCAGCAAGTGAAAAAGATTAATCTTTCCCTTGAAATGTAGTAGCCAGCAACACAAAACAAACGAGGCACACGAAGGGATAGCATGCAAAAACTAGCCATGGTGTGACTAGCAGCTAGGACTGACATCTATGAGAACATGAAGACCAATGAAACGGGAGGAACAGGGCACTTAAATTTATCCGCCAATGTGCAAAATTAATCAATAAACTCAATTATACTAAAATGGGGTATAAGGCAGAAGGAGGTAGCATTTGGATTCAAGTATAAAATTGACAATACTAAATATTTTTTTGTGGTTTTGGGGTGATTTTGGGGTGTGCTTGGGATGCATGTCTTGTGGAACAATCCATATATTCAACAATCCACCAAGTTCTAGTATCTGGGGCAGGGGTGCTAATACATATTTGGCCAAAATGTCTTGGTCCTTGCTGAAGTACTTGATTCCATTTATCTAAACAAAAATTTCAGGACCCATAGATGCAAAAACAACCCCAAGATCAATTAAAGCCGCAAGCGGCGTTGGGAGGGGTCCAAGCATTGGCATTATCGCGCCCCCTATGGAGTGATTTTTAAATGGTTTTGTCCTCGTGATCATATACCTTCGCCCAACATATCTTCTGCATCGCCATGGATGTCTCCTAGCCGCTAGTCGTAAAGGCCTTTACTATGTCGTAACACTAAAGGCTGTTTTATACTTCTGCATAGTACATGTAAAAATGGGTCTGTGTAGGGGTCGTGGGCAATGTGCGGCACGTGCGACGGTTGCAGACCACGGCCACATTGAAGAGGCAGAACTCCTCAAGAAATTAAAAGTGCGTAGTTAGTAACCAGTGCCCGCATTCGCCGTAAAGAAGATGATTGGTTGACTGCTGACATGAGGTCACTGGCATACGACTTTGACTAACAGGTTATAACAGTTGATTCACAAAACCGTTAAATATGCTACTAAAAGCGCTTTTGTCAGGTGAATGTCTTTGTTGCAACAAGTTACATCTAGCTGAGCATTTTTGTGGTCATTGGTGCAGTATTTAGTAGGTTTGGAAATATGAATGAAGGTGTTGTCTTTTGAACTATAACGGTCAGTAACAAAATCTAATTACGTGGCCTGTGCAACCTGTGCAATATGCCGCACAAATGGTTTGGCCCTTCGCGAGTGCCGCACCCAACGGAAACTATGCAGACTAAGCTAAAGTATAAAACAGCATTTAGATGGTCCAGCGTGTATGAAAAGCTGCACCGCTTCCGCGCTGCAACAAAAACTGAGCAATGGATTGGAATATGTGTCTGACGTACTGTTGCACAGTATACCGAAACTTCAGAACTTTTTCGGTAATTAAAAAAAAAAGAAAAAGAAACGGTTCGGTATTAGAATTAGATGTTCGGTTGTTTTGTGTCAAATCTAAAAGCCAGGGAAATGTGTCTCCTGCATTACTGATTGAGAGTTTTAAAAGTGTGATTTGTCAGAATCTTCACTAGATGGCAGTAGCAACTAAGGTTTCCAAGTGAGGTGACGTGCGCTTGCGCATTCACTTCGTTGATACAGCGCAAGCTTCGACTCAGTTCACTTCAGTAGCAATAGGTGTTCTCATTTGTAAATATTTTATTGTAGGAAGATGCTGTATTGTTATTAAAATATGCTGTTTTTAGATTTATTTAAAAGTGAAAGACCTGTTTAAAGATTATTTAGTTTACAATGGTTAAATTTTTTAAATATATTTAATATATTTTTCTATTGTTTAGTGTTGTAACACTATAGGCCTATGCTTATTAATATATCGAATCAGTATCATTTAAGTTTCAAGCATCAACAACGCAGTCTATGCAAAAATACAAGCAATAGTTATATGACGAGTGCATTAAGTCACCTACGAAACAGCTACCGAGTTACAACCCTAAGCTTACAGTCAATTTAGAGATTAAATTGAGAATACGATTTCTCTCAGCATAATGACGGATTCAAAGACTAAACAAACTCACCCGATATTGTCTTCAAATGGATCCATGCCAAAGAAAAGTAATGAGTTTGCAGTCCAGTGTTTGTAAGTGTTTTGTTGTACTCATTTTTCATTTTTCACACCAATTATTTTTAAATTATAGGCAGAAGAATAGATTTTATTTTATTTTTAATATGTTGAAAAGTTTGTCTTGATGCATTATTTTTGGCTTGCTGCCCAAACTTGTAAACAGGACCACCAAACAAGGCCTAGCAAAAGGGCCCTTGTGCGACAAAGTCTGCAAAAGAAAAGCTCGTGGATTATATGATTCAAAATGCCACCGTAAGTGGCATAAGAGTGGCTTCAGCGCCTCTCCCTGGAGTTGTTCTGATCAGCTAGACCACCATCTCCCAGCCCCTGTTCCATTGTCAACATTCTCCATGGCTGCCAACTGATGTTGTCTATGAAGGAAGCTGGCCTGCACATCAGTATAAGTTTTTTTTTTCCTGGTCAGCTGAATCTTCTTTCTACCTACACTTCGCGGCTCTTTGTGAGCAACAAGCAATCCAGTCCTAGTGCACCTGGCAACCCACACAGTGTCTCTCTGTGATCAAAGACTATGGCTATCTGGCAACCCGTATAGTGCACACCACGGCCTGGAAATCCGCTTTGAGCGCATCTGGCAATCCTGGCGTTTGAGCTCACAACTCAAATCAGTGGGTCAAAGTACAGTCAAGATGAAAGCTCTCCTGGTAATAATATACTATCTACTGACCGTCCGTAGCGAGCAGAATGTGGTGAGTAGTTCCAATCACGAGCGTTTTTCGCGGATGATCTTCCCTTTGACTACCACGGAGTCAGTATTTCATCATGCCATGTCTGTCGTCAAGCCAACAAACAAATCGGAAATCCTACATCATCTTCATAGTTTGTTGCTTTTGAATGACTACTTTGTTGTATCGAAAGACTCTGTTTTGAATTTTGTGGACAAATTAAATGCCGAAAAAGTGATGTTTAAGCACACTAAACTGAGAAGCTTAATTGTTCTACTGTTGCTTTTATCCGGAAATGTTCAACCAAACCCTGGCCCAATTAAGTCTAAAATGTTTGAAAACTCTGTCAGATTTTAAAAGTACATCGGGTCTGGGTATAGTACATTTTAATGTTCGTAGTTTCGTTCCGAAAATAGACCTGATAAGGATTTGGGTTGAATCAACTGATGCTGATATAATTGTGATATCTGAAACTTGGTTGAGCAAGTCGGTTCCTGATAAAGACATTCATATATATTGCTACAACGTGTTCCGCACTGACAGACCCAAAGGGGGACGTGGTGTAGCTATTTATGTCAAAAGCAATTTCCGTACGAGTGCGTGCAAACAATTTGAAATGCTTGCTCTAAGAGTAGAGGTGTCGAAATTAATAAGTGGCCCAACACGTCCAAATCAGAAATGTCCAGAGAAATCGACCCTTATTGATCTTTTCCTGACAAATGTTCCGCACAAATATATTGCGACTGCTATTTTTGTTAATGATCTGAGTGACCACTGTGCCATTGCAGCTATACGCAACACTAAGATCCCTAAAACTAACCCCCGTTTTCTCCAAAAACGTAATTTTAAACATTTTTCGGAACAATCGTTTTTACACGACCTGCACTATTGTGATTGGAGCAGGATCAGTCTTATTCCAGATGTTGAAATGGCTTGGACTTTCTTTAGGGACAATTTCTTGAAAATCTCAAACAAACATGCTCCTTTTAGAACTTATAGGATTAAAGGTAGGGAAAATCCTTGGTTTTCTGACGAGTTGTCTAAGCCATTACACATGAGAAACCAAGCTTGGGCTACTGCTAGGAGAACAGGTTCAGAGTGAGATTGGCTAATATTTAGGTTTTTGAGGAAAAAGTATACACTTTTAGTTAAGAAGCTAAAATGTGACTACTTTGCATCAACCACAACTAAAAATTTAAACAACCCTTTCAAATTTTGGAAAGTAATCAAATCCCTGAGTACAAACTGTAATTATGAACTGCCGTCATGTATTATAAAGGGCGTTGATAAGGTCACTGATAGAGCTGAAATGCTCAACTGTTTCAACAAACATTTTGTTTCCTCTGGTTTTTTGTTTAAGGCTACATCAGGTAATCAGCCATTTACTGATGCCGTTGTAAATAAGAGAATGGGAAGTTTTTGTTTTTCCCCTTTTTCTCTACCAGAAGTACACAGAGCGCTTAAAGGTATAGACTCAAAAAAAGCAGCTGGTCCTGACAACTTGGATCCTTATCTATTGAAACTTTCTTCTGATTTTATTGCTGAGCCCCTAACGTATCTATTTAATCTCACTCTTGAATTGAATGTTATCCCCAGTGTATGGAAATCTGCCTTTGTTCTGCCCCTGTTTAAAGGAGAGGAGCCCTCAAATCTAGATAACTACAGGCCTATTTCTAAGCTTTCTATTCTGGCTAAGGTTTTGGAGACACTGGTGTGTGATCAGATCAAGGGATTTTTAAGCAACAACTATATTTTAGCTGATTGCCAATCAGGTTTTAGAAAACAGCATAGCACTACTACTGCAGCAATTAAAGTGGTTAATGATGTTATCTGTGCACTGGATAAGAAGCAACACTGTGTCACCCTTTTTGTTGACCTGTCAAAGACATTTGACACTGTAGATCATGACATCATGCTACAAAGATTAGTCAATATAGGATTTTCTGACCAGGCAGTTTCCTGGTTCAGAAGCTACCTCTTAGAACACAGTGCATCCAGTTCGATGGAAAGACATCTGGTGTTTTAACTGTATAGAATGGGGTGCCACAGGGCTCAGTCCTAGGACCTATTTTATTTACGATTTATTTAAGCAATATTGGCAAACACGTGTCAAATGCCAGTTTTCATTTTTATGCAGATGGCAGTCATCTACTCTTATGCAGAAACAGTAAAAAAGGCTTTTGAAGACCCACAGTCTGCTTTTAATACCATACAGGCTCAGCTTTATCAGCTGAAGCTTATTTTAAATGTTGATAAAACCAAGTTGATGCTCTTCACTAGGTGAAAGATAGGGCCGCAGACATTACCTTGTATCGTTACCACACAGAATAAACCAATTGAAAGGGTGACAACTTATAAGTACCTGGGTTTTTTATTAGATGATGGTCTCACTTTTAAGTTTCATATAGATTCCCTTGTAAAAAAGATTAGGCTTAAGTTGGGTTTTTATTTTAGAAACAAGTCCTGTTTTTCTCTTGAGGTGAGACAGAAGCTAGTCTCAACTACTTTCTTACCGGTAATAGATTATGGAGACATTTTATATATGCATGCACTTTTAGCGTCATTGCGTCAGTTGGACATGGTGTATCATGGGGCACTGAGGTTTGTCACAAATTACACATTTTTGACACACTGTATTCTTTATAGAAGAGTGGGCTGGCCCTCCTTGGCATTACGTAGGCTGTGTCACTGGTATATTTTCATTTACAAGGCCATATTGAAAATGCTTCCATCTTACCTTTGCATGTACATTGTCCAGCAGACTAATGGAAAATACCGACTTCACTCACAAAACAGTGTTTTATTGTCTGTGCCAAAGGTTCGTACTGAGGCTGGCAAAAAAGCATTCCAGTTCTCAGCTCCTTCTGCGTGGAATGAGCTCCAGAAAGAACTTAATTTACAGGAGCTTTTATCATTAAATGATTTTTAAAAAAGGCTTAAGGTTATGGAGGAAAGTGAAACTTGTAATTGTTTTGACCCTTAGTTGCACTACAGATTACTCATGTTAACCAGATTGTGAAACTTTGAACATTGCTGTTTGTCTGCTTTTATAGTATGTTAAATGTTGAAATTTTGTTGTGTCTGTAATCGACTGCTGCTTTCTTGGCCAGGTCTCTCTTGAAAAACAGATTTATAATCTCAATGAGACTAACCTGGTTAATTAAAGGTTAAATAAATAAAAAATAAAAAAATGACTCATCCTCTCAAAAAGCTTTTACTAACAAACTTTTATTAGCAAAAAACGAAATATCAACATCCTTGCTACCAGCGTACTGCGCTCAGAGTACCGTATTATTTATTTAAGTAGTATTATTTATAATACTATAATACTATAATAATAATAAGTAGTCTTTTGTTTATATTCAATATTAGTAATTGCAGCGAGAAACTGCAGCTGCAGACACAAGATAGTTTGTTATGTTATGGTAGCAACGGAACGAAGCTGACTATATATGCATTACCGTCATTGTTGTATTATACCAGCGTGTTTTCGCGCGTTTGCACAGAAACTCAAAACCTATCAATAAAATGGTTTAGCTATTTCTCAGCATAATGACAGATTCAAAGACTAAATGAACTCACCCGATACTGTCTTCAAATGGATCCATGCCAAAGTAAAGTAATTATTCATCCTCTCAAAAAGCTTTTACTAACAAACTTTTAGTAGCCTAGCATGCACTCTGGCTGGCACTGTCTTCCATTGCTTCCCCGACGTTCAGACCCTCCCCTCACTGATAAAAACTAGAACCTACGGTGTTGGATTACTTGCATCACCATGGATGTCTTCTAGACGCTTGCCGTAAAGAAGATGTCATAACACTTTAGATTTGGAGCTACAGCTCTTCCGCACCCCAACTAATAAAAAGGTCAAAATGGCGGGCAAACAATATGGCGGACATAGGTGGTCCCAATAGCAAAGTTGTAGAGCACATTCAGATGCATAGGTCGATGAAGTTTTGTGTTGATCTAACTTATGGTGTGGGAGTTATGGCCTTTTACGCATGACCCTTTGTTATAGCGCCACCATCTGCCTGACATAGGTGATTTATAGTGCCTGAGTAGTGGGGGGCCATAGGAACCCACCTGCTAAATTTGGTTGCTCTAGGACTTATGGTTGTTGAGCCTCAGACACTTTTAGCGGAGACAAATAATAAGAATAATAATAATAATAATTCTAACAGATACAATAGGGTTCCACCAGCTTCACTGCTTGGACCCCTAAAAATAAATGTCCACCACATTAATTTTCAACGTAAACATCTTTCTTCCGATATCAAATTGAAAAAAAGGTAAATATTAACCTCATCTTACCAAAACGCCTGGCTTCCAATCCTGAAGTCAACCTTTGTACTATATAAGAAGCACTGCAGCTGAAACACATGCATTTGAGCCAGTGACTATTTTTCACACTCAACAGGAGCAATAGCCCTGATACAACCATGGGCGTGTCCCTCTCTATTGGCGGCTTTTAAACCTGTTAGTTTCCCATACTATGTCTCAGTGCTATCAAAGCTCTTGGGGGAATCTTTCGTGGAACCTCTCGGGGGACATGGGCATATAAGAGAGGCTTTGGATTACAGCATGCTGTAAAAAATGGAGCAGATGTGCAGTGTAAGTGTATAATTCGTCCAGGTGCGTAGAACTGCCGAAATCCGTCCCGCTAGAGTTGGCTAAGTATCTGCGTTCATTTGCTAATTACATACCGCGTTAGATTTAAACTTTTCCCTGTGTGGTAACTGTTCTTTGTTTTTAGGTTGTGTTAGGTTTTTATCTGCCGCTTTTTGATTCTTAGAATTGATAGATTGGCTACTTGGGCTTAGCGATTGCAATTATTGTATTATTACTGACTGTGAACCCGTGTTATCAGTGCATTATTCGATTCAGGTTTTCAATTGCTAATTTGGTACACGACGCGTCGCTCCCTCCTAGTTTATGAGTCAGCTTCCCATTCCAGTCTGCTCTCTCCCCCTCAGAAGGCGCTTCCAGCGACGTGGCCCCCCTTGGCAATGGAACCTCTCTAACCTCTGCTACCCCCGCTGACCCCCTGTGAGAACTTCACGGTCACAGGGGGGCTATGGAACTGCCAGTCTGCTACGCGCAAGGCAGACTTCATTTCCGCCTATGCCTCCCTCCTATCCCTGCAGTTCCTTGCCCTCACAGAGACCTGGATCACACCAGACAACTCTGCCACTCCTGCTGCCCTCTAGTCCTCCTACTCCTTCTCCAACACCCCCTGGCGATCTGGCCGGTGGTGGTGGTACTGGTCTACTGATCTCCCCCACCTGGAAATTCTCTGTTCTCCCCCTCCTTGACCTGTCTATATCCACTTTTGAATTCCATCCTGTCTCTATCACCTACCCTACTAACCTCTATATTGTTGTTATTTATCGTCCCCCGGGGCCCCTGGGAAGCTTCCTGGATGAGCTAGACACCCTGCTCAGCTCCTTCCCTGAGGACGGCACCCCGCTGATCCTCCTGGGAGATTTTAACATCCACCTAGAGGCCTCCCAGTCTGCTGCCTTCCTACCACTACTCCACTCCTTCGACCTCTCCCTACAACACTCCCTCAACCCACAAGGCAGGCAACCTCCTAGACCTGATCTTTCTGAGGAACTTCTCCAGCTCCAATCTCACGGTTACCCCCCTGCATACGTCTGACCATCACTTCATCTCCTTCTCCCTCCCCCTCGCTCCCCATCCTCCCTCTCCTCCTCCCACCCCCACTGTCACTGTCCGCCGTAACCTCCGCTCCCTCTCACCCTCTTCTCTCGCTCCGCCCGGTATCTCTCCTCCCTTTTCTATCCAAAACACTTGAACGTGCTGCATCTAACCAACTCTCTGCTTTCTTCTCTCAGAATAACCTGCTTGACCCCCACCAGTCTGGCTTCAGGCCTGGCCACTCAACAGAGACTGCACTCCTCTCGGTCAGTGAGTCACTCCATGCCGCACGAGCAGCCTCCCTCTCCTCTGTCCTGATTCTTCTAGACCTCTCCGCTGCATTCGACACTGTGGAGCACTCCATCCTCTTGTCCTCCCTGCAACAGGGATCTGCGGCACAGTCCTTGACTGGATTGAGTCTTACCTCTCCGACCGTTCCTTCCAGGTTGCCTGGGTGGGTAAGGTATCACCACCCCGTCCCCTCGCCACCAGAGTAATCTCTGCCCGTGGCTTGTCCTATCACTGCTATGCCGACGACACGCAACTCTTTCTCTCCTTCTCCCCATTGGACACACAGGTCCCTGCCCACATCTCCGCTTGCCTGAGGGACATCCAGAGCTGGATGGACAATCACCACCTGAAGCTCAACCCGGGAAAGACGGAGCTAATCTTTATTCCTGCTCTAACCTCTCCCCTCCTCGATTTTTCCATTTCCCTAGGGGACACCTTAGTGACATCATCACCCTGTGCCAAGAATCTCGGAGTGGTGATGGACAACAGGTTGTCCCTCTCCAAGAACATCGCAGCAGTAAGCCGGGCATGCAGATTTTTCCTGTATAACATCTGGAGAATCCGCCCCTTTCTCACCACCTAGTCAACCCAGCTCCTGGTCCAAGCAATGGTTCTATCCCGCCTGGACTACTGCAACTCTCTTCTGGCTGGGCTACCGGCATCTGCCATCAGACCCCTGCAACTCATTCAGAATGCTGCAGCTCGTCTGGTCTTCAACCTCCCCAGACACTCCCACGTCACTCCCCTGCTCACTACCCTCCACTGGCTGCCTGTTATAGCTCGCATCAAATTTAAAACATTGGTCCTAGCATACCAGGCAGTCAAGGGATCAGCCCCAGCATACCTCCACAAGATATTCAAACCCTACATGCCAGCCAGATCCCTCCGTTCCGCTACCTCAGGACGCCTGGCACCTCCCCCTCTTCGCACCTGCGCTTCCCGAACACATCTCCTGTCTGTTCTGGCCCCACGATGGTGGAATGACCTCCCCGTGGAGGTCAGAACAGCTGAGACATTGACCCATTTCAAGCGACATCTGAAGACTCACCTCTTCAGGCTGCACCTCTCCCCATCCCTCCCTACCTCCCTGTAATCTCTTAAATGACTGTAAGCTTAGGGTTGTAACTAGGTAGCTGTTTCGTAGGTGACTTAGTTAATGCACCTGTCTTAACTACTGCTTGTATTTTTGCATAGACTGTGTTGTTGCTGTTCTCGTTTGTGTTAGTGTTAATCAGTTTAACCTTCAGGGTCCAAGTTGCGGTTGTTCCCTGCACTTGGACCGGTACTTCTCTCTAGGGTTTTCGTCATACTTGTTCCTGGCTATGGTTATACACTTTGTTGTACGTCGCTCTGGATAAGAGCGTCTGCCAAATGCCTGTAATGTAATGTAATGTAATGTGCGCTGTGAAACATTTCCAGAACCGGGTCATGGTTTGAGCGTGGGAGGTGGAGGGCTAAATCTGGGAAACCTGTGGAAATTCCAGAAGCCGTGGGCTGTTTTTTATTATGCCATATTCCTACGCCCCCAGACTGTAAATAATGAATAATGAAATTTAGGCTGGAGATGGATAAGCCTGCACTTGCAAGGAGTGTCTTGGCACTGAGCTTCTTGGGATTTAGATTTAATGTGTTTAAAATGCTAAAGTTCTTCTTTGAATCTGGATTTATAAATATAGGCTACATGCAGCCAGTATTCATTAGCCTATAAAGCATTACTTCCACAGAGTTGTTTTCTAGCAAGTATTATTCCACAAGTCACCATCTGTTTTTCCGTCTGTTTAAAGCCAGTCGTTTACGATTTATTTTGGGGTTTAATTGCCATGGTACAGAACCATTTTGGCACCCTTTGGTTTAAATGTCATGCAAGACTATCCACAACTGTATGTATCGATAGAATTCCACAATTTTGGAGGTAGGCTATGTCGCAATAATAATCTTATACACTTAAAGTATGAATAATGGAGAGAGACTTTTTCACTTGTGTCTGCAAAGGAGACAAACAGTTCAAACGTAATGTGATGGTAAACGTTGTCCCCAGCTATTTACAGGCCATTTCCTTTCGTAGGAAATTGACAAACTTTAATTAGGTCGCATCACAGTATCCACATTCATTGCCTCGCCTCTCCGCCTGTTAGCGGAGAATAGCGGACGTTCCTCGGTTTTACACGTGGAGAGGACGTGCGTGTGTGCCTGTGTATGAGAACATACACATTTCAATTAAGCAGATAATTTTACTCAGCATTTAAGTGTATTGCACAATCCATAGTTGTCACATTGGATTATCGACAAATAAAAACACAACTACTTAATTGTGAATATTGATTTTTATTTCAAATTCAAAACCAAATTCAACATCATTAACCACTGTTGTTGGCACGGCTGCCTGACTTTCTACTTCTTCTGTGGGAACCTTTTGACAATACCGGGTCAGAGTACGGTAATTTATGCCAAAATCCCTCGCTGTACTCGTGATTGATTTCTTTTGCAACTTCACCTGCCTCACAGCCTTTAACATTATATCAGGTGGTGTGCTGCCATTCTCTGTCCTTCTTTCATAATTTCTAACCATCTTTCTTCCTTCCTGCCTTCCGAAGTGTCTCTCTCTGGGGATTAATAAAGTTTATCCATTCTATTATTCTATTCCTTCCTTCCTTCAAAAATATAATTTTGAACATTCATACCTAACAAAGTTTTATTACATAAAATGTAAAGTGTCATTTTTTTACTTTTGAAGGGGAAAAATAAGAAAATTGAGATCACCTCAGAATAGAGTGACTTTAACCACATGTGAACAGGATTTTGACCATAGAACATGTTGTCACACAAAGTAGCTATTTAAGTTTCGAGATAGCGCCTTTTCTGTTGGAGGTATGAGCAGTGTGACAGCTTACCCGTTCTCCTATACGTAATTACTTTTGGAAGTTCTTCCAAAGATTCTCTGGTTGGAGCAGCCACGTTTCTAGGCTAAAATATTTAAGAGCCTAAACCATTAATGACGATGTTTTTAATAGTAGCCAATTTATGTTTTGTGATTGTTGGCTTAATTTCGAGTTTCGTAGGGAAACAAATGCAACGACCCTATAGGGTAATAGCCTGGAGTCATGCAATTAAACACACGTTTGGTGTAGCCTATGCGAAGCTGCAATATGTAATTAAATGTCGCAGTCATCCATAATAACAGTATTTTGTGGGATTCTAGGTATGGAGCTTTGTAACTGTTCGCAGTGTTGTTTGATTTTGATTTTTTTTTTTTTTTTTTTTTAATGAGCAGCTATTCGTAATTGATTATCACGGGCAACATGGTAATGAAATAAAAGTTTAAAAAATGAAATCGATGTTTTACACGATCTGTCTTTGAAATACGACACCATGTAACCGATGGCAGTAGCGTGACGTCAACACGTCTAGAATCTAAAACTCTTTCCCTCTGCCTCGACATGAATAGTAGCCTGTAATCCACTGAGTGGACCAGGACGTTGCCTACTCATCGCCTGCAGTTTTGGCTATACTAGTTTCTTTTGTTATTTAAGGTAAGTGTCATTTTTACTTATATCGTCTTGGATGAGGGCTTCTATGTGAAGCTTTTGTGACTTATTTTCAGACCGATAAATTATATTTTTCTCCAAATCGCTAACATGTCAGGTGGGCTGCAGGTAAAACTTCAATAAATTCATATTTTAAGTCAAATCTAGTCCTTATAGTACGTGTCTAGTTCATCATAAACTGTTAAATGTTTATACTTAAAATTATGCGAAATTGAGCACCCCGCAAGGTCATACAACTAATTATTATTAGATCTTTATTTAACCAGGATGGTCAGTTGAGAACAAATTGTCATTTACAATTACGATAAGGCATTGAGAAAACAACAGCAATATAGAGACGACAACAACTGCAGTGGTGGTGATGAAATGATGGTTTACAAAATAGTCGTAGCAGCAGGCTATAATCGCCAATATATACATATATAGGTTTATTTATGAACATACACATAGACGTGTGTGTCAAATGCTATGTCCAATCTTGTGTATTTAACAGATTGTGGACAATTCAAAATGCAAATTTGTTCATTTAAAATTTGCAGGCAATATTTGGAAGACAAGGTTTACAGCTTGTCTGGTCTTCTTTCCGCTAATGTATTGCACTTTTCGTTTCTTCCCCAAGGAAAGTTTAGAAAAAGTAACAGAGTAAATACAACATTTGCGTCTGTTTCCATAAACACTATATCTAAACTGTACTCGTGCAACAAATTATTAAAATTTAGAATTCCTAAATTTGAGCTAGTTTTGTGTCAATTTAGAACTTCTGCTTCAGAAGCATGAACATCGTCTCCCTCTAGTGGCAACATAGTTACTAGCAGTGACCTTAATCCCCTCAAGAATTATTAAACCGTTGTGCACGCATTGATGTGTGTGTGTGTGTGCGCGTGTCCAGATTCCACATTGTCAGTGAATTGTGTGACTCTAGAATGTGCTCTGCAGTCTGTGCCTGACACACTTCCCCCATTCTCCCAGGTTTAAAAAACAGTGATGGCATTTCTCATGATCACCACCACTGCCCTGTATCCAGGCAATGGAATGGAGACGCCTTCCAGCAGCAACCACACATTGGCCACCAACGGAACAGAAGACGAGTACGATGAGTACTACGATGACGACGAGCACGCAGAGCTCCGGAAGTCTCTCAACATCATGTCCCTCATTGTTTACTGCTTGGCCTTTGTGCTGGGAGTGCTGGGGAATGGGGTGGTGATCTGGGTGGCGGGATTCAAGATGAAAAGGACAGTGAACACTGTGTGGTTCCTCAACCTGGCTGTGGCTGACTTCCTTTTCACCGCATTCCTTCCACTGAGTGTGGCGTACACTGCCATGGGGTTCCACTGGCCCTTTGGCAAGTTCATGTGCAAGCTCAACAGCACCCTGAGCTTCCTTAACATGTTTGCCAGCGTCTACATCCTGGTGGCGATCAGCATGGACCGTTTCGTGTCTGTGGTGTATCCCGTCTGGGCCCAGAATCACCGCAGCCCACGCAAGGCATCAGTGGTGAGCCTGGGCATCTGGCTGCTCGCCCTTGCCTTGAGCACCCCCTATTTTGTCTTCCGAGACACTGCGCCTGCCTACGATGATGAAAAGGTGATCAACTGCTTTAATAATTTCGCCCTTTCGGAGGACTACGTTACGCCGGCGGTGGTGGAACTGAGGATTAACCGGCACCGGGCGATGATCATCACACGCTTCCTCCTGGGCTTCGTGGTCCCTTTCACCATCATTGTCTCCTGCTATGCAGTCATCATCCATCGTCTCAAGAGGAACCGCTCCCTGTCTAGCCGCTCTGGGCGCCCCTTCAAGATAATTGCAGCCGTCATCACTGCCTTCTTCCTGTGCTGGGCCCCTTACCACATTCTGGTTCTGATTGAAATGGTCAACCACATGGCTACTGAGTATAGCACCACCCTTGACCACATCACCACTATTGGAATTCCCATCGCCACCAGCTTGGCCTTCCTCAACAGCTGTCTTAACCCACTGCTTTATGTGTTCATGGGCCAGGACTTCAAGGACAAGGTGCGCAAGTCCATTCTCTCTGTGCTGGAGACTGCCTTCACGGAGGAGGTGTCTCGGTCCAATTCACATTCAAATTCGGCCATCAACAGTCGCACCAAAGAAAAGTCATTCTCTGATGCGGAGGTATGAGCACTGGCGCCTGGCAACACTTTGCTTGCTGGACTGGAGATACTTATGTCATAATCACAGGAGTTACAATGTTCCTATACGCTCCAATCAGCATACCTTTAACTGAAGCACATCAATAGTTGCCTTTAAAAGGATAAAAATTTAAAAAAGGAGCTCCATGTGGCCAGGGAATGGTACATTATAACAGTACAGCTTTTACCAAACAAGAACGGCTTGAAATTGAAAGATAAGGTATGCATACCCATACAAACAGAGATTACCGTATGTTCAGATACAACATAAAGCTCTCAACCCTATTACAATTGGTGCACTTGATAACGATCTGCAAAAAAGGGCTGTATTAAATAATCAACACAGGTATTGAGCTATATTGTGTGCTTTAAGAAATTGGGTAATATATGGTTTCATACTAGTACGACTGCTCAAAGACAATTTCTCCAATGAGGAACTTTCATTGGAACCACACCCTATGGTCAGATGAGATCAAGATGTAGCTTTTCGGCCAGGTGTACCTGTAGTGAATTTGGAATCCTAAGAAGGAGACTTATGCTGAAAAGGATGCCATACCTATGGTGAAATATGGGGTTAGATCTTTGAAATTATGAGGTGGTTTTGCATCCTAGGACTCTTGTTAAGGTCAGTAGAATCATAGTAACTCCAGCATATCCCAAGATATTTTGGCCAAAAACCTGGTTCCCTCTACCAGGAACCTGTGTGAACTTGGCCACAAAAGGATCTTTCCACTAGACACAGATTCAAAGCATACTTCAAAGTCAACCAAGAAATGGTCAACTAACCATAAAATAATTCTTTAGGTCATCTCAATCTCAGACCTGAACCTTATTGAAAATGTATGGTTTGAATAGAAGTGTGAAGTCCATAGGCACAGGGCAAAGGTTCTGAAGGGTCATTAATGATTCTTTATGGAGGAATAGTCAAATGTCCCCTAAAATTATTCAGTTGTTTTAGCACTGCAAAGGGAGGGTGCACAAAGTAGGCTAATAAAGTTAGTAATTTGGGGAAAATAAAATGATTACTTATTTAACAAAACATTTTCCCTGAACAATTGTGTTAGTATGAAAGAATATGATTTTCACATTTATAGCGTATACAGCTATTTTGGAGGGTGGCAATCAATTTGGAGAGCAATGTATGTTGTATATATATATTTTACACTCCAAATACATCTTTTGCTGTAAATCGTCATGTATAAGCTTGTTCATTTTAGTTGATATAGTTTGACCTGCTCAATTTTAATGCTATATGTTGCTGCTGCAGAATTGTTATTTGTTCCCATGTTTGTTGTCTTTAACATTGATGAAGGAAGCTTTTTAATTATTCATTTTAAATGTGATATGTCATTAAAAATAAATAAATAAATAAACAGTTAATAGAACTGGTCTTGAGTGAATGAGTGCCACAGTAAAATCAAGTGCTGGATTAACTAAGAATTAGGTTCTTTTTATCTGCTGCATCAATATTTCAATCACTGTCTAAGCTTTGACTGTTTTTGCATTATTTGCACTACAAGATAATTATGAGAATGTGAAGTGCATTTAGCCTGTATTTCAAAGGGGATCTTTCCAATTCATATTAAAAGCCATTTTTAAAAATATTAATGATATGGATGCTAATTCATGCATTTATATTTCAAAAGGATGTTTTTTAATATGTAAAAGAACCCTTAAAGTATATCAAAAAAGGAAAAGTGGTGGCCAGGGGTTCGAGTCCCGACCACTGCACTTCCTGTACTATGATGTCATCTCTATCTGAAGCCCTCTTTCCTTTCCCCCTATTTGGTGAAGTGAAGCAATATGTATGTAGGGTGGACTGCTCTCATTTAAAAAAACACCAGAACCAAAAGTGTATCACCAAAATAATTTTAACTTTTATTGCGGTATCATGCCAAAAATGTAATTTGACCCTTTTTTAATATATTTTTTTCATTTGTTCTGCTCATTGACTGTTTTTGTTATTGTTTTGGTAATTGGTCATTCTGGTAATTCCTTCTGATTTCTTGTTGATCTCTCTCATTGTTGATCTCTCTCATTGATTTCCTATTGATTCTTTGATCTCTGTTGATCCTGATTTCTATTGTTATTGAATCAAAGCTGCATGCCCCCAAAACCCAAATTCACGTCTGTTGACATCGATCAATATTGCTGGTGGAACTCCTGATTAATTTCTTGTTGATTTCCTATTAATTCATTGATTTTTGATGACCCTGATACACCGACCATATGCATACACACACTTATACTCACTCACCAATCATATAAATACATACACACACACAATTATACACACAGAGCTCCCATATAATTTAACGGACCAGCAACATCTCAATACCATCCCACACATCCTCTCATGGGGCCTCCAACCCCCTCTGGTCAGGACCGTAAGACATATGGCCCATCAAAAAACATAAGACAATGTTAGAACTACTGTGACCCTTCACAAGGCTGAGTCTGGCAGCGGGTAGCGGCCCAATCAAGCCCCCACACACCCAAGGGAACCTCCCTGGGGGAGAGCCATGGCAGCTTCTAAACCTATCTGGTGGGGACTCCATTGCTGACACCCAGGTAGCAACAGTGCTGGCAACACTACCTGCAGTGACCCATGGGCAGAACCATCACACTGGACCAACTGCATGGAGCTGCTTCTGGGAGGAGAATCTCAGTCGGAAGCTGGTGTGTGGGGGTACAGGGGTGACCCTATTTCAGTTGCCCCCCCCACACACACATCCTCAATAATCTCTGCTAGCATTCACACATAGGCACCTACACACACACGTGCATACACGCACGCACGCATACAGACATGACAGATATATGCCTTGGCCTGCCCATAACCCTCCCTCCCACACTCAAGGAACCCTCCTCTACACCCATATAACTGCACCCCCATATACATGCATACTTCACAATATATGTTGACTGTCATGATTAACCTTGCCTAATTTGTTATTAATATATTATATTTGTAATCACTTTTTGTCTGTTTTGCTGCCTTGTGTAATGTTTTATTACTCTGTTATGTAGCCACTTTTTAATGCACAATAAAAAAGAAGGAAAAAACATAATTGTGTCATGCCATGGCATTTTTAAGGTCTGTCACTGTCAGGTTAGCACAGGCCTGTGTAAGAAGTCAGTCATTACATTTAACCTGTCAAAATTATTTATTTACTTATTTATTTACTTATTTATTGGTGTTATTTTGGTATTGACATGGTCCACCAAAAATTGTCAAAATGCTGTGTACTAAGAGAAGGAAATGCATAATTCTTGGCAGAATTTGATGTTCATGATGTTCAGCTGTGCGACTGAAACAAAAGCAATCCTTTTCTCCAAAAATGTGATATTGCAAATAGTGCAAAAGGAGACACATCTTCACACAATGCATGGCTTCAACAATAACACTGAATAAAATAAGTGGATAGTTGTGAAAAAAAATATTATCTAATGGTGTTTCATCATAATGGAACATACTGTTTCTAGTTTGTTTGATGCTGCTACTGCAATACTCCTTGTTTTTGTATGTAAACAGTGCTTTCACCTAGAACAACAATGCAAATTGCAGGTATCTTGTTTTAAAAGACATGCAATATTGTCATTACAGGCCGCTCACAAACCTGCATTTACACTAAATTGGCAACTGTCCTTTATATATATATACTATTTGTGTAAAGAATGGGTGTACCTTTTTTCTTTAACAGAAACAGTATATTATTGGCCACAGAATGACTTCAAAATGGTAAAGAAAATAAAGTGCCCTTGTGAATTTGACCATTATTGAAAAGTATTTGTTCACATTTTAGCATCAACAAACAATAGTAACATGAAATGAAAAGTTTGAAGTGTAATTGTATCTGATTTAAAAATAAATATTTATTTATATTTACTGTGACTGAGAAACCAATTGAAAGCAATAATAACATGAGAACTAAACAACGTGTGGATTGACATTACAGTTTAATTAAAAGTCATCATTTGTATTTACTATTTACTTTAAATGTGGACTTTAATTAAACTCCCTGAGGTATACCATTTGGTATGCGCACCACCCTTGTTTTGAGCACTGTGGCTTCGATGAAAATTTTAAAACCAGTAAAACAAAAGCGGCTGCCATTGTTTAGACTTCCTACGCAGTTGCGATTGATATGCGAGTCCCCGTTTTCTGCATGAAAGTTATACCTCCAATTATACCTCTACATGGCCAGGGTTATGTTGAGTTTATATTCACTCCTAATGTACCTTAGCCCAGTCTGGTACCAGTTTTTTTTTTCAGTTCACAGACTAATACAGTGTATCCCCTTGGCTGCACCCCAAACCACACACTTCACTTCCTACCCACCCATTCCACATGTACTCCTAATAGAAGGCTGGCCAAATAAAATAGAAAGCATGCCACATATTTCTCAAATATCTTTGCAAGAGCAGCAGTGCCCTGAACCACTGAAGTAAATTGCCCTTCATATAATTATTTCCTTTAGCATTATGTTCCTGTCACCAGACTGTCAATGGAGCGTCCAAATTATTGCCTGGCTTCAAGCTAGGTCAAATAACAGATGGCATATTAGTAAGGCCTTTCCGGACTATTCTACAATGAATGGGGTAAACTCACCCCAGCGATCACTAATGTGTACCACGCACCTTCAGCCAGCTGAACTTGAGGAATACTATATATGGCCAGACAGAGCCAGGCTGGGAATTTTCCAAGGACACCTGTAATCCCTACGTGTGATTTAGGATTTTATTAGGATCCCCATTAGCTGATGCAGAACATCAGCTACCCTTCCTGGGGTTCACACAAAACACAAAAACATGACAACAGATAAGACAACAGACAAAACAACCACGTGTGAGTCAGGACCTTGGTTAAACATCACACTTGAAAAGTGTCTGTCTCACAGTGTTTCGCAGCACAGGAGCATTGGTTTTTGGCTTGATCAAGAGGGAAAAACCACCCCCCCTGTTGGCCAACTCATACCACTTCCAGAAGGCATGAGGTCTTTCATTCCAGCACAAATCAGCTCAACATTTCAGTCATTAGGGTTGCCATTAGCCAGCACAGGGTGGTACTGCAGCTGGTAAAATGCAAAACCCTTGTCCTGAGGAACCCCTGTGTATGCCGGTTACCATTTGGCTTCAGCCTGAATTCAATCTGTCTTTAACTAGAATTTACCAGTAAACACACGCTTAACACTTGCTCTTCACAAATTCAGTTTGGCAAGTTAGTTTCAGTGATTGCTGAGTTTGAAAACTATATTTGGGAAGAAAAAATACAAGTTTTAGTGATTGCTGAGTTTGCCCAACTGTAATTGGGAAGAAAATAAAAGTTATTGCTTTTTTTTTTTTTTTGCTTCAGCCTGAATCCAATCTATCTTTAACTTGAATTTACCAGTAAACACCAGCTTAACACTTTCTCCTCACAAATTCAGTTTGGCAAGTTAGCAAATTCAGTTTTTAAGTTAGCTGATTGCTGAATTTGCCAAACTGTATTCAGGAAGAAAATAAAAGTTATTGCTTTTAAATGTTGGTCAGAGTAAAGATCAAATACCGATTTGTCTTAACAACCATTTAGGACTTCACTTATTTCAGCTGTAAGTCCATGAGTTAGGTACTGTAAAGTGTAGGCTAACCTCTTTCAAAAGGACTCATTTGTAACAGGACATTACAGATAATGAAAGAATTCGTTTAAGACCTAATCTGACTGATTAAAACTATTTAAAACACTGCAATATGAATGTTTCTGCCATAAGTACACCTCCTTCATCACAGACTAAAAACAGAAAGGCATTGTCTACAATAATTAGTCAGATAGGCAGAATGACCCCGATTTCTGTCACCAGCTCTATATTGAATGTGAATGTGGTGGCTATGGTAAGAGTCACTGGTGTAAAGTTTTCAGAGCTGTGGAACGGGGTCTTTTGGGAACTGGCACAATGTATAGGCTTTACAATATATATTATGCACACGTCTACAATAGTCTCTTTTTATTACAAATACTACTGACTTGATAAGATAGAACATTTGTTTTAAATTTTTTACCTGAAATGTAGGCCATATTACTTCTTAAATGTTGCAGTGTGACTTTCTTTACTCTAGCTAAGTTACAACAAACGCTTTAATACAAGACGAATCTTCTCTCAAATGTCAAGGATCTTGAAAAAAAATACGTTTTCAACGTAATAAAACGATTCAGGCGATATTATGTCACAATGTCTTCCTGGTGCTTCCATCTGAACTAGCTAGCTAGTTACTGTATCACCGTTGCGCCAGTGTCACAATCTCAACGATTTATCCGTCTTTCTATGCCCCCCCACAAAAAAATGTCCCCGCCCTCTAACCCTCCCCCGGGTAGCTTCTTGTTACGCTAGCTAGTCAACCCAAAGGTACAATAAACGTGTTTCTTACACAATGGCAGTTAGCTAGCGATACAACCACATTATTGTTGCAGGAGACACTTGCTCTGAGAAAGTGGAAAAGTGATATTTCGTGACTCAAACGGGACGCATCACATTTAGTCGGTAAGTGTGGCTACAAGTTAAAGACAATGTTACAAAATATTTACATAAGCGCTAGCTAGCGAAATGTATGTGTGTGCAGTCTAGCTATCAAGAGGCCTTCTTCCTCATAGTAGCTAAACTAGATAGTCTATAAAAAATTAGTTATTTTTTGGTAGCTAGCTTGACGAATGCGCTTACTTTTAGCCCTTGGGCGCATTTGATACGAAGATTAGTTAGTTAGCTAGACTAGCTGGCTGAAGTTGAACTGTTTCACTTAGTGACGAGGGGAAGTATCAGGTTAGCTAGCTAACTAGTAGCCATAGCGTTGCGCTGTTGCAGAATAGTACTCTGATAATTAGTGTGTAAAAATGAATAAGAAAAAAATTATAAAAGACATACTACAGATGTAGTCTAGCTGGCTGTGTATGTAACACTAGCATGTTAGTCAGACTATCGTCTGTATGATTCCTTTATTGTCTGTTCATGTCATAAATAGATAGCTACAGTATTGAATCAATGCCTCCCATGATATAACGTTGCTGCATATTGCATGCGTAGTTTGCTCAATAGCGTTGTTATTCCAGTAGCCTACTCGTGTACCAGTATTTTGAAGTTACGAACGGTGTTGGCTGCAGGAGTTGCATTAAGTGTTCATATTCATAGCTAGCTAATACGTTTAGTGTAACTCGCTAAATGGCTGCGGTCTGTGTCTGGATGGCGTTAGTTGGCGATATGTGTTTAGTATTGCCAACGTTAGCTAGGTGGCTATCTAGAATACATTTCAAAAATCCAATTATACTAAATTGTCTAACTGTATATCACCAAAACGACAAGACTCTTAATATAGTTACTTAATGTGGCTTGCTACTTTTGCATGTTAGCTAGCTAGATTTTTTTTTAAAGATACAGTATCTTTCAAAATGGCCGCTTTTTGTCAGTAGGCTACCGGCTTACTTGCAATAGGTATAGCTATCACGAGGCGTTGATTCACTTTAACAATAGCTAGCAAGCAGACTGGATTCTTGTAATTTACGAGCAAATTATTACAAAAACGTTGTGTCATTCTTTCAGTTAAACAGTGTAGCAAGCAAATTCTAAGACATTGTGTTTGTATAGAACTTACAGAACTTTAAATATTTTACATTGTTAAATTGATCTGTAAGTAATAAAGTCTTATGCTTTAGATTCAGTTTTAGGTAGGCTACATTTCATTTACCTAAAACTTTAATATCATTAGTGGGCCCACAGAATTTAAATTTAAGTGACTTAACGAAATAGGGGAAATGCTGCATTTATCTGTAAAACAACTCAAAGAAAGTTGACACCAATTTGGCAAATGTGGCTACAAGTTAACGAAAGATAGCCTGTTCTCATATTATTTGTGGATTGTTGTGTATTAATTAGAAATACACAACCATCCACAAATAATATGAGAACAGACTATCTTTCGACTACAGTCTGAGGATGATTAACCGGAGGTCGAGAATATGGAATTAACTCATCAATAACTGTAATAGACATGATAACAATACATAGTATAATGTTGTATAAAAAGTATAGTACAGTATAAATATACATTAATACTGTACTATACTTTTTATACAACATTATTTATACTATGTATTGTTATCATGTCTATTACAGTTATTGATCAGACTGTACACAAAGTAATTTCTCTGCTGGACCTCCACTAAAGTGGTAGAACAAAAAGACTAATATAGGCTAGCTCAGGTGAAAAGCGGAAACATTTTTATGGCACACTCCCCATTTTGAATGAAAGGCTGTGTTACAACTTATTTCTCAGGGGGGACTATAGAGGCTTTAATGGGCACAGATTCTGACAGCAAATGATGAAAAAAATGATGCAGCAAATTATGAAGAAAATGTGTTTTTAGCAGTTAAATCGTTAAAATCCTGTGGGGTTTTTTAACGTATATAAATATTTTATAAAAACAGGAGCAAAAGTTTTCATATTCAAGATTTTTCCACAGACTCCTTGTAATTACTAGTGTTAGCTGTTAATTGACACCATATTTAAAAAATCTAGCATAGCTAGATAGCGCACTTTCTTTGTGTCATTCTGGTTTTCAACCTGGCTCTTACTTTCATAATTTTTTTCATTAATCCTATCGGTTCTGATAGTATTTTACATAACTGCTTCATTTTCGGGTTTTGACGTTTTAGACAGGTTTTTCTTCTCTGCCAGATGCTTCACCACAGCGTGTATTGGGCATTTCAAGATAGGTTACAGGTTCAGTGTACCTGTTTTATACTGATAAGGCTGATAATGGCTGATACAATCTATTATTATTATTATAATGCAATATATATATTCAGCACTTCAGTGTAAGGGTACTTTTACTGATTGTGGTAATGAGGCTTGAGAGTAATTAGACACCAGAGATAGATTTTGATTGCTCACACTTCACACTTTATTAAGCTGTCTTATTAGCTCACCTTAACGCGACTATACACTTTGTTCTCAATAACGATTACATTACACACATATTTTAACTCTATAACATATATATATATATATATATATGTTATAGAGTTATACTCCACTTGACTGTTATTGTGATGGCAGGGGCATGCCCCATACCTATACAGCACCGAGAGTTTGGCACTTTTCAGGGTTCCCCACAGAAATAACCACAACAGCCACAGACACTCAGCCCTTAAAAACATTAAATTCTGTACATTCTGACCCCATTTCAACAGACAGATTTCATAAACAACTTCACATGTCCACACAATAAAGCCCCAAACTAAGGGGATTTTGCGTTTTCTCCTTCTTCTTCTTTCTCTCTTTCTTCTTCTTCTTCTTCTCATTCTTATTTTTTCTGCCGCCTATCCCACTAACAACATGTCTCCCCATTGGACATTTTACCGACATCAGCCAAATCTTCACCTACACGACCCAATCAAAAACTCGCATACACACGCAAAATACCCATACTTTTTTACTCTGAAACATTTCCAGTTCAAACAGCTAATCTGCCTGTGGCGTAGTGGGTAAGATTACAGTCTTGGGAACATGGGGTCTTGGGTTCAAGCCCAGCTAGGGACACATTTCTTTAACCTGCTTTTACCCACACTAATAATTGTCTACTACTTCTCAATTATTGCTTTTGCACCATATCTACCCGCCATTCACCAAACGTATACGCTGCATTATTACGTACCATCTGCACGTTCAGTTATTAACCGGCTACAATATTGCAAAGCCATATGGCCATGGGAGCTCTTCTGTGCTTACTGGCCCGTGTTCTTCTTTAAAACCACGGACAGGTTTGCTAATTATATTTCACACATTACATAGCTATGTCATGGTGCTGCACTAACAAAGTCACAGACTGGTTAACCTCAGGCAGATAATTTCCTCTTTTACACTGACGTTTTCTTACGCTTTTATATTTTCTTTACCAAAACTCACTCACGGCTACCCATATGCATTTCATGACAGCAAATGCATTCCTTTTATTAAAACGTTACACCAGTTCACCACTGTGCCATTTCTACTAACTATATTTCTTCACTTGGCCACTGTACAAAACCTTCTTATCAGCAAACGCCACGTTTCTACATTCATGTTACCTCGCCCTGTTCTCTATCTAGCCTCATGAAAACAGTTACTACGTATGTACGTTCTGCAACTCCCCATTAAAACATTACATTTAAAATCATGACTCACTCATAATTATAACTACTAGTACTGAACATGAGAAAAGCACATCAGTGCAATAGATTTCACATGTTACTTAACCCTCCACTTCAACGGCTAATGCTTTATACTGACTGTTGTATATACCGTTCGATAAGGAAACTAAGCTCACTCATGGTCACTTAATTTACTTCGCACTATAGTCTGTGATCATGTCAAACTTCACCTACATGCCCATTTTTCTAAAAACATATTGTTTCAACTACGCAATTTCATCATTTCATCCTAATTAATCTCACACTGTTGTTATTTTCTCATGTGCAAAGCCTGCTGGGACATACACGTCTGCTCCTGTTCTCCAGTATCAAGTTTTCCAGTTCTAGCTTAGCAAAACAGCGAAGAGGATTCCCACCTGCAGATAAGCCTATCAAAATGCCTTATAAACCTTACAAACACTAAAAGTGCATCTCCACGAAATAACGGACAACGGTGCAGGACAGCAGGGTACACAAATTGCGACCTAGGGAGCTCTAATTCTACGGGCTTGTTGATTCTTTTCTCAATCAAGGCTTGAAAGAATTGAGGAAATATTGGGTAGCATTGCTTTGGAATACATCTTATTTAATTTTGGTGAGGCAAGTCAGCCTGTATTGTTTGTAGTACCGTAACTTGGCGTCATTTTGATATCAATACTTTTAATGGCAGGCCTGGACTGGTCTTGTATGTGTGAGTAACTTGGCATTTTTGTACGTTGAAAACGTGTTTTTTATGAGATATAGTTATACTCCACTTGACATGGAGAAAGCCGGTCAACTCTACGGTGTCAGTCATATTACACGCATTGTCTGTGACTAATGCTGGGTCATTCTCGGTAATGCCCCATTCCTCAGCTACGTTATTAAGTAGTTCTGCCTTGTTTGCCCCGGTGTGACTGTCGTGCAAAGCCCTAGTTTCGAGGACGTGAGAGGACATACACAATTCGTCAGTTATGTGATGGGCTGTTACTGTGACATATGACTCAGTGGTTCGGGACGTCCACGCATCGCACGTCAGAGAAACTCGCTCAGCGTTACTCAACAATTCCCTAACTTCTGTCTTGACCTCATTGTAGATCTTGGGCAGGGCTGTGTCAGAAGAGAAACGTCTTGATGGTATTGTGTACCTCGGCTCTAAAGTGTAAAGCATGTTACGAAAGCCTGTATTTTCGACCACACTATAAGGAAGAAGGTCTTTGCATATAAAATGAGAAATTGATTCTGTGATGCGTTTAGCCTTTTCCATACTGCTGGGGAGCTTACTAAAACATGTATCCAGCGTTCATTGTTTGCTGCTTGCAACTGGTTTGGCTTCCTCTGCCGCCTTGTCTGATAACTCAGGATGGTGTCGAGTGATATGGGCCTGTATGTTTGTCGTATTACCACAATACTTTATTTTTCCGTGGCATAGAATTGCTCATGTCTAACTCATTTTTACCTCGTAAATTATGAAAGCCAAAGTTCTTCCAGATTTGCGATTTAAATTGTTGAGATGCAGCATTAATCTCGCGAGTGTTGTCCGACATGTTTGCTGTTTCTGAATGTAGCTTTTGTATTCCTACCTAGCTACTACGCGTGAAGCTGCGCTTCTAGCCGGAAGGAAATCATGAACGTATTTGTTTAAATAGATTGCATTGTGCCATCTGTAGGATTATAAGTGGCAACGTTTTTTCCGCCTCAAATAAAATATTAATTAAAATAAAAAATACCTTAAAGTACAGACAAAATATCGATTTGGGAGGCAGCGTGGCGATTTAAAAATTGTCACACACAAGAATCGCGATTCGTAACTGAATCGATTTTTCCCCAATCCCTAGTGCATTCCAGTTCAAATATAGTTGGCCTTCAAAGTGAAGAGGCTTGACAATATTGTCGTAATAGTCTGATGAATAATTAGCTTGTGCAACATGTTCAGGATGCTTTCTTTGTTACCTGTTGCTTAAAAATAAAAAAAGCTACAGAAATCGTAATTGGCTGATTTGGCTTTAAAAAATTAATTTTATAATCGTCATCGTGATTTGACAGTACCGGGCAATGGGACGAGTACCGAAACAATAACTACTAGCTAAATATCAATTCTGAACGTCAGAGTTAGCCTAAGCGGTATAAAAGATTCGCTATTTAGCAGTTCTTGCATGTTAGTTCATTGTACCTAGCACTATGGAGTTCATGGAACAAACGATGATACTCTCCCAGTTGTGTCCTCGCTTGGTTTATTTTGTGCGTTTGTGTCCATTTTTTTTTGAGTTGGCGGACAGGAGTGGGTGTTAAAGTTCACAACATGATGTCACGCAAATGGGCCATGTAGTGACACACCCACATCGCCGCACAACCCTGCGGCAAGGTGCCGCATTGCCTGATCTGGTGTGAATGCAGCCTTTGCTAGCTACCTAAGTTAATTTACTTAAGTCACATTTTCTCTTTTGTAACACTAACAGCTTCAGTTTTTGATATTAAAACATAATAGCTAGCTTGTGTTAGCTAGCTAATGTTTACACGGGATGGAATACACATATCCTGGACATTAACATAGTCTGAAGATGTTTAATTGAAATATTGTTAATTTTAGTCTATGAAGACTAGTTGTTGTCAACAGAAATAAAAGTAGGTGTAGTCTACAAAAATTACAGTTTCAGTCTAATTGAAAAATATTGTGAATTTAAACATTTTTTAGTTTTTAGGTTCACTGGAATGTTTGTTCTTAGGAATTATTATTGACTGACCTTTATAAACAGAGGCTGCAATCATAATTACGTTCAGGAATTTTATGGGAAACTGTTGTTATTATTGCACAGTATCTAAAAAGATTGGAACCTGCACTATTTGCAGGCCCGTTCCTGTAGAAATAAAAGATGAATGAAATTTTTAAAAAAAGACAAATCACCCTCAGCAAAAACCAACCAGTCTGAAATCTCTTTGGTAGCTGAATTATGAAACGAGGCTATTAAAATCAATGTTCGCGACTGGAATTGAAGTGTAATAGAGCTGAATAAAACATCAACAGTGATGAATTCACAAACCATGCTTTGCAGAACACAATCAATTTAAAAATATTTTGGTCTGAGAAACAAATGGGGTTTTACCCACAATCCACATTGTTTGCAGTGCACACAGTCCATTTTACTTGCCTTGTACCTTAACCAGGTCAATTTTTTAGCCACTCTTTACGAAGGGTCTATACTAGTTTCTCTTTGCTCTCAATGAACTTTTCCGCTGGTCAAGAGGGTGGCATATCTTCTTTTTTGCATTGTTAATGTTGATTTTTTTTTTAAATATGTATTTTTTATTTATTAATTTTTTAAATAAAAAAAGAGATGTGATTGTTCAGCCTAGCCTTGAGGGAAAACTGGTTCAGCTGACTAGCATTATTTAGGTTTAGGGAATGCTTGTTCGGTTGGCAGCTGGTTGGTTACAGGGGAAACAAATGTGGTAGTTTGTCCATTTGCAATAGCTTGCAAGCATTGTTTAAAAAAAAAAAAGAAAAGGAAAAACTGACAGTCGCCCCAGGACAGTTGTTTGCGGTCGCACCAGTGCTCCCAATTTAAATTCCCAGTTGCACCGTTTAAATTCAGGTTGCATCTGCCTGCAAAACAGTTGCACTCTTGAGCCCTGTTTAACCATGTGAACGGTTTTCCCAGGCTGCCACAATTACAGCAGCATGGCATAATCATTGTTTTTATGAAATGGCTATACAGTACTGTGCAAAAGTCTTAGGCACCTGTAAAACAAAATGCTGTACAGCTAAGATGCTTTTAAAAATAATGAAATGAAAGGTTATAAATATCAAAAAAATAATATAAAGAGCAGTAAATAGTTAAAAACAAAATAAAATCAATGTTTGGTGTGACCACCCTTCGCCTTTGAAACTACATCAATTCTCTTAGGTACACTGTCCGGCAGTTTTATAAGAAAATCGGCTGGTAGGTTGTTCCAAGCACTTTGGAGAACTTGCCACAATTCATCTGCAGATTTTGGCTGTTTCGCTTGCTTCTGGCTCTCCAGGTAATCCCAGAGACCATTGATCAAGTTTTTATCTGATAAGTAGTCTATTGCTTAAAATATTACTTTATTTAACAAAATACAAAAATGTATCTGTAAAATTTAATTTTTTGGAAAATTCATGTTTGGAATTCTCAAATTTGCTCTTTTCTACTGACACACTAATGCAGAAAACAAAAAATAAACATCTAAGACCAAATATATACTATATATTATATTTTAAAATCTAGGGTGCCTAAGACTTTTGTACAGTACTGTATATACTCAGTGGGCAATTTAGTTACACCTATCTAGTAAATGGTAGGCCCCCATTTTGCAAATAGTTTTTGTAAATGTCCTCCTTGTGGGCTCTCACCCTGTTGTGATCATGTGTTCAAGGATTGGTCATTTGGTAAAGGTTATTCAAGCTTGAACATGTCTGACGTTAATTCTGAGATAATAGTTTTATTAGGTGGGGTCAAGAAGTCACAGATATAAACGTGACGATATTGTAGTGAGTAAATCTAGTTAAGTACATTGCTATAGCAATAATCAGGTGGTATATGTATGACCATTCTGCAAATGTCCATCTAATCAATAGCCAATGTATTTCTATTGAATACTGCATGTATTGTGTATGATGTCAAATAAAGATAAACGTACGAACAAGATGTATGCGAAGGAGATTAAGAAACCTCACCTGCCTTGAGCACCAGGAACTAGACTTTGCAGGTTCTGGGATGAGCAAAAGTTTCAGGAAAACGAAAGTTGGTATGGGAGGGGGAGTAAGAAAGTGTCATGCCATTCAAATTACCTCATAGAAAGATAGCTTACAGAAAGATATAAGAGGCAGAACTTGTGAACATCAGTTTGAGACTGTTCTCGAACTCTGAAATGTGTGCTTGAACAGTTTTTCCTATTTAGCCAAATAAAAGTTGTATTACTTAATTACTCTGTGACCTGACTAAATGATTTGCCTCCATTGAAGGGAAAATCCATGGCAGGTGTTTAAGGGGTTAAACCACTTGCACTACAGGATATGAATTACCCTGTTGAATGGATTGATGAGTTATTTTTATTATAACACCACGTTTGCCGCTACAGGTTTATTTGTTTATTGCACAGTTAAGCATTAATAAGTAGCATTGATAAGCAATATCTTTTGTCTCCGTCACTGTGGGAGTTCAGCCAGCCTGCAAAAAAAATGTCAGTGGTTCCTCCTCTCCTGTGCAGATTTCTCAGTCCGTGAATCCGTGTTTGAATAATTTTGTTTCTTGACATTGTGGCCTTACGTAATGCAAACGTATCCATTATTTTGGAAGTTGGTTGATTTGTGAAAGTTTTTTTTGTTTGCATGTGATGCTTATGGATATTTACAGGATTGGGTGAAGTTTTATGCCTGAAATTAGGCAGTGCGCTACTGGTCTGGTAGCCTGCATGATGTTTTGGAATGCATTTTGACTTGAATACATTTTGTTGTACGTTGCTCTGGATAAGCCGAATGCCTGTAATGTAATGAATAGCCTTGATTTTCCAGTAACTTAGTTTGCCATTTAGCTATTTGGATACAATATAACAGTTGTCGTGTTTCTTGTGAAATACCATCATAATTATTTTACAGTATAAAAAGAGCATTTTCTGATGTGTTCCTACTGGACAAATAATTTGGGAGCACATTCACTAATTGGGATGCATTACTGCACTCATACATTTTTTAACTTAGGAGCACATTTTAGCTTAGGGCCTATCATTTTGCTAGCTGTTCCTGGATACATATGCAGCTGATCACAAAGGAGCTGAGAAATGTTTTAAGGGGCTAAGTGTGAAATTTTATGCTGATGCCTTTGTTGTTTTAACTGATTGGGCTGTAGTTGGATGTTCTCAACTATGGTCAACTGAGGTAGTTATTTAGCCAGGTAAGTGATGGGCTGTTTTGAAAAATGACTTTCTCTGGAGACCAGTGCCATTTTCCTCTCTACACTGAGGCCCAGCTGTAATTTGTTACAGGAAACACTGACCTTTCTCTCATGTCTTTCTTCCTCCTTTTCCATGCTAATTTCTTCAGATGATGACCTAACAATCTGAAGTGGGGAAAGAAGACCAGATAGAAGACACACAGAGTTTATGGCCATGTCCTCATGCAGCATTGAAATTCTGCAGCTATTCTCTACATCTGAAAAGGAGTCGGTCCTGCGTGATCAGCTTGCTTTATTTTTCCCCTTTTGTTTTTTGTTCAAGTTTATGTCCAAAAAACCACTGAATGGATAGCCTGAAGCAAAGTATGGCCATTCATTGTTTAGATTTTTGTATGCTTATGTTCTTCGGTACCATGATATCTTTGAGTCAGTGAAGACACCGCTTGGTATGGAGTATTCATACAAGATCATCAACTAGATCGATCATCAATCTTAGAAGAACTTGAAAAATAACAATAAGTCGGTCACAACAAGTTTTAGCTGAGGAAAAGATCTTGGAATCAACCTCGGTGTCACTTCAAACCGAAAAGGTTAATTTGCTCGCATTACTACATTTAAAATATCTGCAAATACGAAGACTTGCGCGGACCAATAAAGTTACAACATTTAATGTAGAAGGTTTTTTAAACTATTTTGCACTGATACATCAACAGTGATGGGACAACAGTTATGACTATTTGGAACAAATTCCATAATGGTATCTTTAAATCCAGAGAAGTGAATTGCTGGAACTCTTGGAACTATCACAAAGTGATCAAATTGCAAATTAACTCTAATGTATATTTGTCCTGCATGTGATAAATGTTTTACTGAATTTGTCTTCCTGGTTATGCTTAGTCAGTCATTGACTTGAATTCAAGTGTTACAAGTTCAAGTTGTAACAGTTAATTCCACTGTTCTTTATGGAGTACCATCTCTTGATGAATTTTTTGCAAGCCTAATGTGCACTGCATGTGGTTCTATTAAGCTATGTTCTATGAAGTTTTAAAGACATGCTTCACATACCCACAATATCTCTATAATTATGTCAAAAAAATTATTTAAAACTTTTGAGGAAATAAGCTAATTTGGTAGTGCCATCTCCACTCCCAGTGACACAATTACTCTTAATATGGAATACCCCCCGATGGACTACATCAACTGTGGTGAGCAGGCAGGGGGGGCAGGTGCCTTCATCTGTACTGAATGTGGAGAGGGGTTTGACCACTACCCTGACCTTTTGACTCACATGCCGGAGCATGGCCCAGTGGAACCCTTCCCATATGATTGTCAATCTAATGGCTTTGGGGCACCTCTTGAATTTGCACTCCATGAAAATGGAATGCTTACCGTGGTTGACAGGTCAGCGGAATATAACTACACTTCGAATGGAAAGTCATCCTCACAAGTTCTACCATGGAATCCAGCCACTCATCTTGCATCCCAGGCTAGTCCCATGATCCTAGCATCAACTCAAGCCACACGTCTGGAGTCCCAGCCTACTTCTGTGGTTCAGACCCCCCTTCACCCCCTCCCCCTGGAGTCCCAGTCAACACCTGTGATTCTCGCATCCACCCAAGCCCTCATTCAGGAGTCTCAGCCGACTCCTGTAATTCAGGCCCCCTCTCATGCCTCAGCTCTAGACTCCAAACCTACACCTGTGATTCTCTCGCCCACTAAGGCAGCTGAGAGTGAAAACAGTTCTAACACCCTTGTGCCGCCTCACCCTGCACGCTTCCGATGTGAAATGTGCAACCAGGTATTCAATACACGACTTGGCTTACTGCGACATCAGCGCTATCGCACATTGGAGCGGGGATATAAATGTACCTTGTGCTGCAGGGTCTTTGGTGAACGAGAGGATTTACGTCAACACCTTCAGTATCATTCCCATGAAAGATTTTATAGCTGCAAGCAGTGTGGAAAGCGCTTCCTCAAACAGGAGAGTTTGCGTACTCACCAGGATGAACGCCATGGCACAGCAGGATGCAAGACTTTGAGGAAGCTTGGAGAAGGACAAGAGAGCAGCTTGGAGAAGTCGTACCCTTGTAAGATGTGTGACCTGCGTTTTTTCTGGCTTTCTGACTTGCAGAGCCACCTACTCAGTCATGCCAATGGAAAGATTGTCTCAAGTGTCCCTGCTTACACTAGTCCACCCACCCAGAAATCTCCCTCAAAAAATGAAGTATTACTTGATAACCATATTCAATCCAAACAAGATACACCTGTCTTCAAGAAAAAGACTTCCCCTGATTCTCCTGTTCCTAGTGCCAACGTGAGTTTCAGACCATACCGCTGTGGTTTGTGTGGGAATCGATTCCAGCAATTATCTGACTTAAAGAAACACCACCTCACTCATCAGACACAGGACGATCGAGTAAATGTTGAACCAGAACCTGTGCCTAAGCAGCAATTTCGTAGTGTGCCGGCAGCAAGGCAGCAGATCCAAAGTGGAGCGGCAACAAGGCAGCATATCCACCCTGGGGTTGCAGGGAAGCAGACAAAGACACGGGGCAGGCCTCCACGAGGAAGCCAGTCTAACCACAATGCACGGGTATATCCATGCAAACTCTGCCATCGAGTATTTGTGCATTCCAGCAGTCTCTCAAGGCATATGCGGTACCACAAGGGGACTCTACACACTTGTGTTTTCTGTGGGAGACACTTCCCACAGCGTTGTGATGTGAGGCGACACATAGCAATGTATCATCATTCAGAAGTTCTGCCAACAAAGCCTGAGACTGCGGAAGGTGCAAAGGTTGAAGATCATAATTCTCAAGGGGCACAAATCACATTTGAGTTGGAGAAAGGGTCACCTGATAAGAGAATGGACAGTCTCTATCCTTGTGCAAAATGTGGAAAGGAATATTTGAGCAAATATGAATTGGACGGCCACAGTTGTGCTAGCCAACAACCCATAGATCCCAAAGAGGTGAGTTCTTCCCCAAAACCTCGTGTGACCTTCCAGTGTAATGACTGTGGTAAGGGTTTTGGATTACTTTGTGTATACCAGCGCCACCAACGTTACCATAGAAGGGAACTTGCTGGTGAGGTACACAAGTGTCCCCACTGTCCACGGCGCTTTCGCCAGTCCTCTGCTCTTTTGCGACATCTTGACACTCACCAAAATCAGTCCCCAGGGGAAGATGACAATGATGTGCAGGTATCTTCTACTACCACATACAGTCAGGATGCTGCCATAGCTTTGGAGCATGATGATGAGGATTTAGAAGATGATGAAGACACAGATGAGGAAGAGGGTAGTGGAACTGCCTCAGCAGAAGTGCTGTATGAATGCACAGAATGCACTGAGACCTTCTCTTGTCTGGCGACATTTTTACAGCACCAAAGTGCACATGGTACAGAAAGTATTGGATGATAACGTCTCATTACATTTTCCACACTTTTCCATATATGTCTGAAGGATGAATAAATTAGTGGTATCAATAGTGTCCACAAGAGTTGAGCTATCTAAAAAAATTCCTTCATATTCATAAACTGAATGTCATGATGAATGAAAATAAATTATGTGGCATATTGAGATTTCATATGTTCTAGTGAATTTTAGGACAGCTTACTGTTTAGATCAATGTTTTTGCTTATGTGAATAAATATTGGGCATATACATTGTGTTAGGGGGAGTCTCAAGATTTTGGCAAAGAAACATTACATCATGACCCAAACTTTTTCTGGCAGATTCCCAGTTTTCCTTATTAGTTTTTCCTTAAAGCAAAAGTATTATGCCTTTCTTCAGTATGTGGTCTCTTTCTAGCAACTGAACGTCTTGCTGTTGAATGCTGTTCTCTGTCTGTATTTAGAGTCAAACAGCGTTGAAACTGGCTGTGAGAGTAATAAATGGTGATGCTTATGTTCTGTCTGTTACAGGGTGAATATTTAATAGTCTCTTAATGAGGTGATGCCTTTGGGATTGTAATTTATGTAATGTTTGCATATAATGTATGAAAAGGACACTAGTGTAGTTCTTCATTGGATTGTCATTTCTGTTCAACAGGCCATATGTTGCTTTCAAAAATGACAAATGCAATAGAGATCATTACCAGTAGCATTCCCCAGGTTTATTCCTAGGACATGTCGGTTTTGTTTTTAATAACCACACACTTTCATTTAAATGCAGATGACATGTAATACACTTGTGGTAATTGCAGGTATATTCATAATTTACAACACTTCTGGTATTTGTTTTTCAGTTTGCTATCGATCACCTACAAGGCTCTACGGGGCTCTGATCCTGGCTACCTCGGTGACTTGCCCTAATGACAGCTAACCTTTATAATTAGATGAATAACCCCAACAAAATTAATCTGCTCTGTAAGAGACTGAGCCTTCAGTAATACTGTCTGAAGCCTCTGGAATGCAGCTCCAACCTAAGACCCAAGGACAATAGACAGCTTTTAAATGGGCTTTTACATTTGTCCTTTGAACATTTTACCGTTGTGTCTTTACTTCATAGAATATTGCTTCTTTAATTTGAGCAGCAGTAATGCTTGCTCTATGGTGCTTTTTGGGGGCGACATAGCTCAGGAGGTAAGAGCGCTTGTCTGGCAGTCGGAGGGTTGCCGGTTTAAACCCCGCCCTGGGCATGTCGAAGTGTCCTTGAGCAAGATACCTAACCCCTAACTGCTCTGGCGAATGAGAGGCATCAATTGTAAAGCGCTTTGGATAAAAGCGCTATATAAATGCAGTCCATTTACCATTTACCATTTGAATACACTCTTCCCTTTCATTCTGTGTTTCAAATCAGAAGGTTGGAGATGTTTTGAAGTAAACTTTGCTGCTCATTATTCTGCACAGAGAATCAAGCAAAATACTGTCCTGGGTGATGTGATTAGGTATTTGTATTTTAAACATTTTATTTGAGGACTGTAAGGCATTCTTGAGATCTGTAAAATGTGGATCTGCGACCATTTACATCATGTCATGTTTTTCTTTTTCTAAGAGAGGACTTGACTATCTTAATCATTGAATTTGAAAATACAAGGACCATTTTATGAAGTCTTGGAAATGAAACTGGTTTGTGACATGGGGATAATTGGCAAGCTGTTGCCTTGTGTATTTTTCCAACGCCAAATGAATAAATGGACCCTTCCTGGGTAAATGTATTGTGCCATAATAATAAATGGAAATGTGTGTTTTATTTGCTTGAAATCTATTTACTGAACCATTTTATGATTTTCCCCTTTGTTTTCTGTGCGCAGCCACAGTAATTACAGCAGTATTGTAAAATGTTTTTCTTTTTCCAGTTGATGTTGAAGAGGGGGATGATCCACAGTATTTCAGGCTGTATAGCCATTCATTTCCATTATTATGTGGATATGTAATCTACCTCCTTTTTGGTTCTCATTTAAGCTTTAGGTAAAGCTGCAGCGAGCTAGACATGTTGGTGTTGTATTAAAGGATTTTATGTACAAAACTGTCAGGCCCAATCAAATGCGTACACTAAAATATATATTTATATAATATAATATATATATTGATTGGGCCTGACAGTTTTGTGTGCAATGAAGCACAGCGTACAGTGATGCTATGATTACAGAGGCTATAAATATAAGGTAAATTTTGTTGAATTATTGTGCCGTTACTTTTTTTGTGAGCAGTGGTCTCATTTTACATACATCACAGGAAATAATCTTAACCAAAAATAACATTAAAAATATTTCTAGACTAATCGGGTTATATACAGAAGCATGTTTGTAGGCGCACCGTAATTGTACAGGCTGCTTTGGAGGTAAATTAAATGCTTCCTTGCTTTAGAGAACTCGCACCCAAATACCCCTAGACCAGCCATTTTAATAAGGTCTGAAGTATCCTTCATTGCACACAAAAAATGGCCCAATCTAAAACATGAATGAGATAATGAATAATGATTTTTGAAATTATGTCAAAATCTGAAAAGGTGGAATATCTAATGTCTAAATGCAGGATAAGGTATTATTACAGCCCTTCATGAATGTTTCCCTCCTTTTTCTCCCAGTTTGGAATGACTTCTTGTATTCATCAGTGCTTGTGGAATGTTAGTTTGTAGTCCTAAAACCCGGAAGTAAATTTTCATTTTTGAGCCATGGGTTCCCTCGTCAGATTTCCCATAGAGATTTTGTTTTCTGCTGAAAATAAGGTCTGTGGTGAACATAAGCCTAAGAGAGTTTCACATTTTGTTGTACAAAATAAATTATACCCATTAACATCTCAAATGTGGATTTCAAAAAGGTTATGTACTCTTAAAAAGTAAGTTTCTAAAAAGTTGCTATATTCAAAGTACAACAACGGTCGCTTTCTGGCAACCGGCACTCAAGTTTCCATACTAGCCTGTCTGCACGTGATAACCATTGTAGTTTCAATATGGCAACTTCCTTCCTTTTTTAAAGCACACAATGGCTTCGAAACTCACGGTTGAGATATTAATGGGTGTAATTTATCTTGCAGAACAAAAAGTGAACCTCTCTTCAGCATATGTTAACCACAGACCTTATTTTCGGCAGAAAACAAAATCCCCGTGGGATAAAAAGCATTGGAAGTCTGCCGCGGGAACCCATTGTGGAAGAAATGTCCAGGTTTGTCCTACAAAAAGACGTAAGACTATTGCTGCAACCACTATCAATTTGAGAGAGTGCAGACACGCATGTGCTCCCTGAAGCATGGGATATCATCTGCTTCTTGCACAACACAGCTCGCAAGGTGGGCTTGCACAGAGTAGTCGTTGCATGGTACTACATGCCCAGCTAACAAAAAATGTTCACAATGTTACTGGAATGGTTAGTCAATGTTATCCCCATTACATGGGAGCAACATTGGGAACATTTCCTGTTAGCAAGGTGTGCAACTCAACTGGCGGGCGCCCGGTTGAGTAAGGGGTTGCTAGAGAGCGATGAGACATTGGGCTCATTCCAGTCACTTATTTTATCTATCCTTGTCTCTTCGATCCTGCCTTGACCCATAAATTGATTGAGGTCGACCATCTTTAAGGACATTCCAATTCATTGTATTCTTGATGTAGCTAGGAGGCTCCCTGGGGATGCTTGCATGAGGATACACAAGTGCATTCTTTGTGGAATTATTTTTTCAGAATGCATGGTCTGAGCCATGAGCCACATCTGTAATTGATATGGCTTCTAACTGATGCTTCAAAGAGGAAGGACGTTCATCTTGCCTAATGCATGTTTCCTTGATTCCTCTATTCTTGCATCTGTTCTTCGTGTCCTGTCCCTGCTTCCTCCATTGTGCGGAGCTAAGGAGCAAGGAAAGGAATGAGCCCTCTGAACCCTCTTTTCCCTTGTCAATGCTAGAACCAATTGTGTTTCACCCTGTGGGGCTGCTAGTTCCACTTGGCACTGGGATGGTCCAGATTCAATACCAGTCTCTGGTTGTATAGCGAGACAGTTACTCCAGCTAGCTAGGTTTTGTCATTGATGTAGCTTTCTGATTAACTTTTCAGTTAGCTTAATATTTTATAATGATTCTCCAGAAAAACATATTTCATACCAAATCAACTTAAATGAGTACTGTAACTCAGGAAAGTATGTTCCTTTACATCCTTTTTAACCTGCATTTCTATCCTCCAACAGCAAGAGGTCAATACCAGACTTTCTGAAACCGTTTGGTCAGCAGTCAAAATGAGGGGCTCATTCTAATCACTTATTCTCACTCCCTGCATCCTTTTCTTGTGCCCTTTCCTTACTCCTTAGCTGCTCCCAGCAGAGGACACAAGGAAAGGATGCAAGAAAAGGATGTGAGGAGGGAGAAAATGTGTATTACGCAAATGAAATGCCGTTTTTTAGTCGTCAGTTCAAAGCCTCATCAATTAGACATAGCAGATGGGGAGAGGTGGATCCACAGGTTCAACATTTATACAGCATGCATTCTGAAAAAAATAATTTGGTAAAGGATACACTTGTGCATTCTCACTGAAACATACTATGGGAGTCTTCTCTCTCTTTGCTCCTCCAAGGAGCATTTAACAGACCATAATTTTGTTAAAGATGGAGGACCTCAGACAATGTCCAGGTCTGTCGATGGTTGAGGTCATACACTCACCGGCCACTTTATTAGGTATACCTGTTCAACTGCTTGTTAACGCAAATATCTAATCAGCCAATCACATGGCAGCAACTCAATGCATTTAGGCATGTAGACATGGTCAAGACGATCTACTGAAGGTCAAACCAAGCGTCAGAATGGGGAAGAAAGGTGACTTAAGTGATTTTGAACATGGCATAGTTGTTGGTGCCAGATGGGCTGGTTTGAGTATTTCAGAAACTGCTGATCTGCTGGGATTTTCACGCACAACCATCTCTAGGGTTTACAGAGAATGGTCCAAGAAAAGAGGATATATCTAATGAGCGGCAGTTCTGTGGGCGAAAATGCCTTGTTGATGTCAGAGGAGAATGGCCAGACTGGTTCAAGCTGATAGAAAGGAAACAGTAACTCAAATAACCACTCGTTACAACCGAGGTATGCAGAAGAGCATCTCTGAACATACAACATGTCGAACCTTGAAGCAGATGGGCAACAGTGGCAGAAGACCAACCCGTACTAGCAAGGTGTACCTAATAAAGTGGCCGGTGAGTGTAAATAAGTAATTGGAATGAGCTAATGGAGTCCATTTATTTATTTTGTACTATAGGCACTATAGCTAGCTAGCTCTGCAAGCAGATACATGGCCTCAAGATACTTTTAAGATGAAGGTTTTATCTACAGTTGAAGTAGGAAGTTTACATACACATAGGTTGAAGTCATTAAAACTAATTTTTAACCACTCCACAGATTTCATGTTAGCAAATTATAGTGTTGGCAAGTCAGTTAGGACATGTACTTCGTGCATGACACAAATAATGTTTCCAACAATTGTTTACCAACAGATTATTTCACTTTTAATTCACTATATTACAATTCCAATGGATCAGAGGTTTACATACATTAAGTTGACTGTGCCTTTAAGCAGCTTGGAAAATTACAGAAAGTGATGTCATGGCTTTAGAAACTTCTGATAGGCTAACTGACATTATTTGAGTCAATTGGAGGTGTACCTGTAGATGTATTTTAAGGCCTACCGTCAAACTCAGTGCCTGTTTGCTTGACATCATGGGAAAATCAAAAGAAATCAGCCAAAATGTCAGAAAGAAAATTGTGGACCTCCACTAGTCTGGTTCATCCTTGGGATCAAGTTCCAAACGCCTAAAGGTACCACGTTCGTCTGTACAAACAATAGTACACAAGTATGAACGCCATGGGACCACGCAGCCATCATACCGCTCAGGAAGGAGACGCATTCTGTCTCCTAGAGATGAACGTGCTTTGGTGCGAAAAGTGCAAATCAATCCCAGAACAACAGCAAAGGACCTTGTGAAGATACTGGAGGGAACAGGTATAAAAGTATCTATATCCACAGTAAAACAAGTCCTATATTGACATAACCTGAAAGCTGCCCAGCAAGGAAGAAGCCACTACTCCAAAACCACCATAAAAAAGCCAAACTACAGTTTGCAACTGCACATCGGGACAAAGATCTTACTTTTTGGAGAAATGTCCTGTGGTCTGATGAAACAAAAATTGAACTGTTTGGCCGTAATGACCATTGTTATGTTTGGAGGAAAAAGGGCGAGGCTTGCAAGCCAAAGAATACCATCCCAACCGTGAAGCAAGGGGGTGGCAGCATCATGTTGTGGGGGTGCTTTGTTGCAGGAGGGACTGGTGCCCTTCATAAAATACATGGCATCATGAGGAAGGAAAATTATGTGGCTATATTGAAGCAACATCTCAAGACATCAGCCTTAAAGCTTTGTCGCAAATGGCTCTTCCAAATGGACAATGACCCAAATCATACTTCCAAAGTTGTGGCAAAATGGCTTAAGGACAACAAAGTCAAGGTATTGGAGTGGTCATCACAAAGTCCTGACCTCAATCCAATAGAAAATTTGTGGGCGGAACTGAAAAAGCTTGTGCGAGCAAGGAGACCTACAAACATGACTCAGTTACACCAGTTCTGTCAGGAGGAATGGGCCAAAATTCCAGAAACTTATTGTGAGAAGCTTGTGGAAGGCTGCCCGAAACGTTTGACCCAAGGTAAACAATTTAAAGGCAATGCTACCAAATACTAACAGAGTGTATGCAAACTTCTGACCCACTGGGAATGTGATGAAAGAAATAAAAGCTGAAACAAATCATTCTACTATTATTCTGACATTTCACATTCTTAAAATAAAGTTGTGATCCTAACTGACCTAAGGCAGGGAATGTTTACTAGGATTAAATGTCAGGAATTGTGGAAAACTGAGTTTAAATGGATTTGAAGGTGTATGTAAACTTTCGACTTCAACTGTATTTGAACATCATGAAAGTAGTCTATGCCTTGTAATGTAATAGTTTACAGTAATGAAGGTTGAGTTAAGTAAGAAGAAAATCAGTTCCTATATTCAAGTCTGGCTCATAACTGGCTAATGTTTTGTTGTTCAGCCAAGGAGGAAGGATTTCAATTGTGGGATTGTCCACGTCATCATGTGAGAGCAACTTCTCTGATTGGCCAGTTGCCTGTAGTCTGACTGTAATGCATTAATGTGGTGCAGTGTAGTAGGATGTGGTTAAAACCCACCCTACCCTACTAAGAGGAAGCTACAGTGCAGTCTGGAAGTATTTGGAAAGGTGCACATTTTTTGTAGTTTTGGCTCTGTACTCCACTTGAAGTGCAGACTTGTTTAATTTGAGGGTATTTACATCCATATCAGATGGTCCGTGTAGGAATTAGGACACTTTTTGTGCATAGTGCCCCCATTTTAGGGAACCAAAAATAATCAGACAGTTGACTACTCTGCTTTTTCTTGGCCAGCTCTGTGTTGTTGCATCATTGGTTTGTGCACAAGAAAGATAATAATAGGTTCAGATGATTATAGTTGTGGCATTTTCATTTGGAATCTGTTGCTGTTATTTTTCAACAAGAGGGTCAAAGAGGTACTAATGCCAGTAAAGCAGGCCATCATGATGTGGAAAAAACAGAATAAATCAATAAGAGACATAGCCAAAACATGGGATGTGTCAAAATCAACTGTTTGGGACATTGGTAAGCAAGAATGCACTAGTGAGCTCAGCAATGGCCTAGTAGACCACAGAAGACCACTGTTGTGGATGACTATCTAGACGTTTGGTGAAAAACTGGTTAAATTTGGTTGAAATGTGAAAGTTTTCTAGCCGGCTAGGGCATAGTCAGACTATATCCAGGTAAGACCTGCAGTAAATTATGGCTAAATTGAGCTGATGTAGTCCATTTATGTCAAAGCATCTTTCAACCTAGATATACACCCCTCTGGACTTCTAGATTCCGTCTATATTCGGGCTTGTTCTCACTGGGAATGAAACTCTGTGGATGTTCGTAAATAACCATGGCATCATATTTGGAGAGACATTGAGATTTTCAAATGTAAATTTTTGGTGCTTTGCGGACACGTTGTGGTCCTTTGTATTAGGCTGAGCTGCAGAGGGTATCTAGAAAGTTTGTCAAATCTCAGCAGATGGATAGATAGTAAATATAAACGTCGTAATTTAATTTGGGTGAACTGCCTGTTTAAAACAAATGATATACCTGTAGGCTGCTGAGTGGCTCATCCATTTAAGGCAACGTTCTCATGCATGGAGGTGGTGTAAGATTGAATCCAGACCATGCCAGTTCTGACTACGGTTGGTAGCCCAGTGGGGCAAAGCGCATTTGGTGACTGCATCACATAGAGATGGGAGGGTTCAGTCAATTAGGTGTCCATGCTTCCTCGCTCTCTAGCAACCCCAGCTGGTTTATCAGATGCTTGGCTATGGGCTGTGGTGTGAAAAGAATCTGTCTAGCAACACCACGTGTTTCAGAGAACACTGGATGTCTACACTCTCCTCAATTGGCAGTGGGAGGAGCTACATGAACAGATAACTAAATTGGAAATTCAAATATTGGACGTATCAAATAAAAATAAATAAATGATCATCCATGCCATGTCTAATGTTTATCTGCATTATGTATATAAGGATCATTATGATCAATGCTCACTTCAGGGTCATCCAACCAGATCAAATGCATACTAAATTGGCATCTTCAGGGCTTCTTGGTAGACCTCCACTGAAATATTTCTGCTATGATCTATTGTCACTTCTGATGTACCCAACCTGATGAAATACATGCTAAATTGGCATCTTCAGAGCTTTCTGATAGACTTCAGGTGAAAGGTTTTTGCCGGACATATGAGAGAACATGTGCATAGCTGTTGAATGCAACATACTACCAAAACAGGATGAAGTTGGGATGATAAGTACCTTTTCGATGGGATACCTCCAACCCACGCTCTTCAAATATGGAATCTTCCTTTATAATTCTTACTGTAAAATGTAGGATTTTGATCAGTTTACCCATTTTTTTCATCATTTTTTCTCTGCACTTATGATTAAACCGGAGTTTTTGTAAGGTATATCTGGTGCATGTAACACATTCCTGATCTTCAACTATACAGGACTATACATAATTTTTCAATCCACATTTAAAAGTATTTTCTTGTGTTGTCCATTGAGCATTCTAGGTTAGGATATTCTAAATTTAAACAAGCAATTCAGCTGCAAGGGGCCAAGACTAGGCCTTCTTTTTGAAGGTCACTTCTTAGTCTTGGTGAGAGATGTCGCTCCACTATCACCCAGTTGGGTAAAATGTAAGTCTTTCAGCCTCCTGATTCATTATGTCAATGGAATTCATGCATTCAAAACACAAAGTAAATCATTTTTTTCCACAAGAACATGTAGTCAAAATAAGTGCTTTTTCTTTGTCTAATGTCGCCCCATGTGCCGATTCGATTTACATAATTGTATCATTTGGACAACATTTTGTGGACCATTCAGGGACCGTTATACTTCCGTCAGTCGGGGAAAAATATCTTGTGCTTTGTAATGGCCCCAGACTGTCAATCACACAGACCCAACATGGACTTCATGACCATATAAGGTTCCCCCCTTTTCCCTTCTCTGTCTTCAATTTGTACAACATGATGGCACATAGACTGCACTTCTCAGATTTCAAAATGCTTTTCTCCAGCTTATGGAAAGTCAATGGGCGATGTCACCCTTTTTTATGGCCTATAGTCAATTGACATATTCTGTGACCTTGTTTTACTTATTATTCCATAGTGCAGTTAATCACACTACCTAGACCAGCTTTTATGATTCTGGGAAAGTGTTCAGAAATTTGATTTTAGATGATTTACAAAATATTTACTAGACTCCAACTACCATACCAATGTCCAGGGTGCCTTCCTGCAGCCATTATAGGACTATAGTCAAGAGATCCAGTTAGGAACCAAGCAATATTGCAAATATTTTACTAAAGATTTTTGATTGCATTGCCCAGTTTCCTTTGCCAGGACTCCTGATACTGTTGGTCCATCGATCTGAAAATTCAATTCATTGGTTGGTTTACCTGGTAAATGGTAAATGGACTGCATTTATATAGCACTTTACAATTGATGCCTCTCATTCACCCATTCACACACACACACACACACATACCAACGGTGAAGGACTGCCATGCAAGGTACCAATCAACTCGTTGGGAGCAGTTAGGGATTAGGTATCTTGCTCAGGCATACTTCAACGTGCCCAGGATGGGTGATCGAACCGGTAACCCTCCATCTGCCAGACAACCGCTCTTACCTCCTGAGCTATCGCCCCAATACCCAAATTGACCTAAAATTACATTTGGAATTGATATAGAAAGGGATCCCAAAACAATTTGACTAGGATTCAGTAGTCTTGATTGCTCGCAGAGTTACATTTATGACCCTGAATGATTATGTCTCTTGCTAGCTACACTCATTTTCTTCTACCTTCATAGTGTGTTTTTCATCCTTTGGGTTGTACATTACATTACAGGCATTTAGCAGACGTAAGTCGCTTATCCAGAGCGACTTACACAACATTTTACATAGCATTTACATTGTATCCAATTATACAGCTGGATATATACTGAAGCAATGCAGGTTAAATACCTTGCTCAAGGGTACAATAGCAGTACCCTAGCAGGGAATGGAACCTATGACCTTTAGGTTACAAGACGGACTCCTTACACATTATACTGCACTTCCGCCAGGCTGTAGGGGTGGGTTCACGTGTACATAGAATGGGACATGGGATTACTCCCTAGTCTGACTTTTGTGACATATGTCAACATTAGACTATGGTTCAGACCAGAAGGTGACTTCAGAATATAAGGTGGTTTCCTTTCAAATCCTGGATTCTGCATGTTTGGAAAGAAATTATTTCTTCTACAGGGACACATGTGATCAACATCCCTGGACAGAGAATCCTTAAACAAAAGTTGCCTTTCACATTCACAGGTTTTGTGTTGGAGAAGTTTCTTCCCGGTTTCAGTAGTTTTTGTTTGCTAATTATGTAAGCCAAAAATTTGGGGAGGATGAGCAAGGTAGGTACTGGGGTCCTTATCTCTATTCTTGCATAACATGAATATGCAAGGTAATTAACCACACAGACAATAGTGGTTTTACATCTTTGAACAGAACCCGAGCTCTTGATCATCATCTGATTTGGTTGCTGTTGCCCTAACATCAGGGTACTCTTTGTTTCCAGGCTGTGTTGCGTAACAAGGGTGGTAAACCAAGGTTTTTCCCACTAAAAACTACAAATGAGATTGTATCTAGTATTTCATTCTTTCGGTGTAGCAGTTTTCAGGTTTCATTGGTTAAGATATGCATTAAGAGAAAAAAATGTTAATGCAAATACTTGGTATAGGCACCATGGAACCTTATCTCTCCATCATTGTGGTGACTGTGTTGCAACCAGTTGTTGTTGTGCTAGCTTGCCTAAAGCCTGTACCTGCGCCATTACTGTCCTATAGCGCCCTTGTGCGCTGCGTACATGCGCAGAAATATCAGTGCGCAGAAACGGATCGTGTAAATTGAATCCCCGTACCAATGGGGGTGGGCTCTAACTTCGTACATGATATTTTCTATTGGTTCCTTACAAGTGGTGTCATAAAAGTGCCCCGGGTTTGGGCACATTGTCTGGTAAATGCGCCGAACAGGGAGAAAGGGGAAAAACAGTGAACGAGTGTTACAGTATCTTGAAGTGGCAATTGACAAAAGTGAAAAGCGAAATGAGCTAGATGCAGATGTAGCTAGTTCTACGTTAGGTTCTGGCTGCGTTGCGGGCACTGGAAGACATCAGAAGGGGGGCGAAACGGACGTACGGACGGCTAACGGTGAGTGAAGAAACAGAACTGCACCGAGTTTTTGCGGAGAAGCCATTTCCAACTAGCTACCTAAGGAAACCAAAATGGAGAACGACTAAAGAAAACTAGCGAATTCTATATACGCTTCCGCAGTGGCAGTGCCATGGATTCCACAGTATATACCCTTTCTCTTACATGCCAATGAGGTTATGGGTTGCATGGTCGCGCATAGGAGGCTGCAATGTACAGTTAGCTTAACATTCCATTTTGTTAAGATAATCTAAATGGCGGAGGTGCATTTCATTTAGTCCGTTGCTAACAAGCTAGCTACCAGACCCTCCCCTCAATTTCCCTTGTTCTTTCTTTCTTGAAACCTTGCATTTTTGCTGTCTGCATACTTTGTACAGCTTTCATAACGCTTTTCCATTTACGCAAAATGTTGGCATTTGAAATTTACCGATGCTACCTAACGTTACTCCCTATCGATTAATGAATTCGCTTACAATGTTTAGTATACACCGAGGAGTAACGAATGCACGTGATGCTATTTAGCTACGTTAAATATTTACAATTTCATGTGTTCGCAGATTAACATGTAGGTTTGTAGAGTAGGAACCTGACAAAATTGACAAGGCACTTCCTTAGTTAGTTTAGTTTATTGTGTTTAAGGAGCCTTATTGTTAACTATTATTAACTATAAATTAATTAGAATTCTATTAGTGAACAACGAATGTTCTCCGTGGGGAATACAGATCCTCTGCTGTATTTATGAACAGTGGTACTTTTTCCTAATTGAAAATAACAACGGCTGTTGAGGGCGGGCTGATTAATGGCACATAGTGTTCATACTACAACTTATTTGGATGTCATTCGCCCATAAACAGAAAAAAACAGAAAATGTTTTTTGGTAGCACGTGGCAACATGCATTGAAGGTGTAAAACTATTTGGTAGTGTATTTCATGATTACTATTTGTGATGTACACATCATCTAGATCTACGTCCATAAAATAGCTAGGATAATTTTTGTTTTAATGGTATTTATCACAATGCCTCTGTGTAAAATAAGACTGTATGATACAAAAAAAAACTTTAATTATGTTCAGATAAATTACGAAGGGATTGTGGGACCATGGTATTCGCACTGGCCGCCTCAAACTATGTAAACAAGGGATTCTATTATCAGTGAGGTGAAACTACATCATGTAGGCAGCAAGTAATGTCACATTAAATACAGAGCCATTGGCTTAAATGTTTATCCTCATCTATTACTGTCTGCGATGCCAGGGAACTTATTGACATGATTCTCATTAACATTTGCATCTTTGCAATATATTTCCATTCCCTATACCCATCTGAACCATAGGACAAAAAAAATTACATGCCCCTTAAATTCCACCCAATTTTCATTTAAAAATTACAAATGAGGAGCAACATATTTATTTATTTTTTTATTTTTATTTTTTTAAACCGTTATTTAACCAGGAAAACCCCGTTGAGATTGAAATCTCTTTTGCAAGGGGGACCTGAAATGAAACGCAAAGTTAACGTGGGAAGAAACAGGCCCCAGCCTGGGCCAGAAGCCCTGGGGCTGCTCTCCTCTCACTGTTGAGCACTTCTTCAAAAATTATACACAATCCACAGAGTCTGCAACTGGAGTTATTGCAGGTGAATCAAAGATTACAGTTGCTCACAACGCAATGACAGGACCCCCAATCATTCCCCAAGTTACACTCTGAAATCCCCTGGGGCAAAACACTTCCTTTTATCCAATTTTGTTAGCCCCTCCTGTTGTGGAGCTTAAACTTGGTACTTCCCACCTGCTTACCTCTGTCTTCTGGGTTCTTTCCTTTACACCATTATTTCTCACCCACTGCCAAAATTTGACACCATTATTTCCAAGCTCCCTTCCTTTCTTTAATAAAAAAAATAAGCATTCATTTCTCCTATCTGATTTCTCCTCCCCTTTTTTGGCACAAGACAAGTATTCACCTTATCCATCTCCTGCTGGTTTTTATCATTCACAATATGGTCTGTATAAAAGGCCTAGTTTGTAGACAGGAAACTGCTTACACTATGTGAAGATTTCTACAGGTTGTTAATACTTTGACCAGGATCTAGCCATTGTTACTTCTACATGTTATGCTTCTGTTAATAATATAATCCATCATAGTGGTGATGGCTGTGAACTTAAGTGCACTTCTTTTCCACAGTTACCCAACAAGACTTACACCTAACAAAATGTTTAAGCATGGCTGCATGCAGGTGCAGCGATAACTAATAATAATCAAATAAATGGTTTCTTAAAAAAAAAAAAAAAAAAAATTATTACTATATTTCCAATTGCTTGCACTTTCTTGATTCAGCCTTAGACTAATGTAGGATAATGTTTGCATCGCACTAGATAAGTGTACTGGAGCAATCGGTTGCCTCAATAATAATTTGAAACAATAATGCAAATTACCTAGACATCTGGATCTGTTCCAGAGTGACAACCATGCTAGCCTAGCTAGCAGTGAATTAGCTAGCTAGCAGTGGTTTTTTATTGACAGCCTTAAAGGAGTAACATGGTGGTTGAACGTGACACTTCCCAGTTGTCTTTAGGCAACAACAAAACAAATGTGCATACTTTTTTTATTATTCAGTCATTTCAATGTACTTTAAAACGTATTTTTCTAAGCCTAAATTTCCCACTATAAAAGTTAACCCGAACCGTCTGGGTGTGGTAATGAGAACTGTCAGTTAGCTATGATTGACAGACCGTGCCCCGTTACCGTAGCTACCCCCATGATAAGCGCTCTTTTTGGGAGACTTTTCACAAGCTAGCTAGCTTAGTAGTATATCAAGTATCGATAGATAGCTAAGGTAAGGACGTTGACTTATATCCAGTTATAATGTTTGCTATCTAGCTAGCCAAGTTAAGATAAAAGCACAACTATAACGTTCTCATAAAAGCAAACTAGCTAGCTAACGTTATCGATAACATTGCCTTATGAAAGCAAACTAGCTAGCTAACGTTAGCTAGCTAGCTAGCTAAATGAATATAACCAGAAATAATCTAATAGTCCTTAAAAGGCACTCTAATTTAAGTGAACCTAACGTTAGTCAAATATTTGCGTTGTCTTGCCCATGAGCCAGCGGCGCAAACTATGGGTCTCGAGTTATCCATGGGTTTACGGGGCGTGGAAAGGGGAGTGGTTACTGTGTTTGTGACGCACCAAGTTGACAACTTTCTCAACCGGTTGAAAATAGGACGATAAATAGAGCAGAGCTCAACTTTATGCAAATGAATCCATCGAGCGTGTTCCATTGAGCCAATCAGGTGAAGGCTGTGCTGCTGTTTCTTCAGCTGGCTAGCCAAAATCTTGTTTGTTAAAAAAGGTTCAGCGCATTTTGAGAATGGAGGAGAAACTGATCATTTCTGTAGCTGCATTCCCGGTGTTATACGAGGTAGAGAGCAGCTATTACTAGCTTCTTGTGGCGGTCCATAGCGGGTTTGAGATATATTGTGATGTTCTTTAAAATCGGCGGCGAATTATCCTGTTTGATATACGATAGATAGCTAGCTTGTTAACTTGGCACTAACTCCGCTAGCCCTAACCCAAAATAAATTAAGTTAAACAAATTAAGTCAGTTATACTTGGAGAGTAATGTTAATTTTATTCTGGTTATTCCACTCCCTTGCAAGCTTATTAGACAAAGTATATTGTGATGGTCCTATATTTATACACATTGCATGAACGGGAACACATTTTCAACACACCCACCAGCGCCCACTGCATGCACCGTAAGAGCGGGATATGCACAACACTGTCTACTGATTGTAGATAAGATCGCTGGGAGGATGCTTTCCATAGAGGATTGCAGCTGCATGCTCCCATATTACTGAAAATGCTGTAGGGGTGGCTTGCTATAAGTGCATATCAGCGTATGACGAGTACTGTGTGCGTTGTGTTGATAGAAGCGTACCGCTGGCTAGCGCTAGAACCTATCTAGCTAATTGTTAAATAGTCTACTTACACCACTATATCACCGAGGTTCAGAAAATGTAAGCCCGTGTTTGGTTAATTTTATTATGTGAAATTTGCGAATTCATTTAACTGAAGTTTTCTACGATGGCGATCGTGACCACATTTATTTAGCCTTTTTGTATAGCTATTTTTGTGAATAAAATCACATTCATTATTTTGTTTTCTGTTAAAAACATTAAATTCATATCCAGAGAGACAGCCAACTACTTGCACGTTACATGTCGTGTAGCCATTTAGGCTACTAATATGATCACCTTTCAGGCTGGAAAATAAAGTTGACGCTGAAAACTTGTATGTAGGCGTAGGCCTACTCTTTTTACACCCAGAAAATGTATCGGGCATCGATAAAGAAATTGATAAAGAATCAGATCAATAAGCAGAATCGGTATCAATAAAATCGTATCAATTCCCATCCCTAGGTACAATACAGACCTTTCACATTACTCCATACTTTATGAAAGCATGCAACATTGGTGTCCATTGCAGTGAAATGATCACCATCCATTAGAGGAAAAAAAAAATACTGTGCCTTTATGAATTGAAGGGAATGTTGATGTAGTTGGCGTGCCTAGTATCCTGTGAGCGTGTATGTTTGTCGGTGTTACTGGGAGTGGGAGAAGACTGGCTGCGTATCTCAGTGTCCCCACTGAGGAAGAGAAGTTGCTAGATAAAATGGCAGCAGTAGATCACACCGACCATCCCAAATTTGTTCAAAAACAGGGTGTTCAAAGTTAAAGACAGTTCTACAAAGCCAGTAGTAAAAGGTGGACCTTATTGCAGTGCCTGTTTGCAAAGAAATGCTTTAATGTCTCTCGTAAGGGAGGCATCACATCCTAGCAAAGCATCTGTTCGATAACTACCCCAGCCTCTTCAGAGACTTCAAATCCCTACAGATGTGATTAGAACAGATAGATCCATGAAAAGTGTATGTTAAATGTACACCCTGGGATATGATATCAGTCACAGGCATGTGAAGCAAAGATTTTGTCGTGAGTTACCTGCAGACAAGTCCTACCTGTTTCATACCGCTCCTTTGTCTGTCTGATAGACCATCACCACTCAAGCATGACTTTACTCCGCTCCTGTTCTGTAAAGTCTTGAGCATCCATGCACATTACCCAAAGTAAAACCTGGCTGCAAGTTAGGTGATGGTAAATTTCTGCATAGACAAAAAGCGAAATTAAATATTTATATTTAAACGGTGGTTGCGCTAGCCAGTGGAATACTGCATTTTTTGAAAAGCAGGACATTTCAAACAGGAAGTGTGTTGTGGCACTGAAACTAGGTTATAATTTGCTTTAGGAGTTCTTCTGTGAGGGCATTTCTCTTTGCTCTTGCGTCCTCATCTAATTCTAAAACCAGCGCTGACCAGTTTGTGTGTATATCTACTACGTCTTAACTACTGCTTGTATTTTTTCCATAGACTGCGTTGTTGCCGTTCTCGTTGTTTAGTGTTAATCAGTTTAACCTTCAGGGTCCAAGTTGAACTATGCGGTTGTTCCCTACACTTGGACCGGTACTTCTCTCTAGGCCCTAGAGTCTAGGGGTTTCGTCATACTTGTTCCTGGTTATGGTTATACACTTTGTTGTACGTCGCTCTGGATAAGAGCGTCTGCCAAATGCCTGTAATGTAATGTAATGTATATCGTTCACTACTCCTGATAGTGACAACCAGCGTACTGTTGTTTGCTGCTTAAGGCTAACTTATGTTTTCGTTGTTTAAAGCGGAGTTGATCAAAGCAAAACACCAAGTCCTAAAATAAAGACACACAGGGTTTACCTTTGTATCTGGCTGGGTGCTGACCCATAGGCATCAAGATCTTTAGTCTGCAACCTCACCACCAAAAGACACTAACTTGTTCCCTATGACATCAGTTTTCCAACAATACAAAATATGACTGCATTGTATTGATGTATACCTAAAGTTCACATAATTGTGATCCAATTGGATATTTTGCAAACGAGCACTGTCTCTTCATCACAATTACTGACTCCCTGTCAGCACAGTACACGGTATGTTTTAGGCCTGATTCACACCAGATCAGCTTGCCGCAGGGTTGTGCGGCAAAAACGGCAGTCTTCCCATTCATTTGAATGGGGGTAGTGCGTTTAGGCTGCGGCAGTGGGGGACCGCATGGGGTGCCGAAAAAAAACTCAGCGGCCTGTGGCAAGAAAGTTGAACCAGAATCAACTTTTGCCGGAACGCACCCCGACATCACGCTGCAGTGGCCAATCACGTAAGTTGTTTAAATTACCATGTAGCATTCCGCTGTTTACCGAGCAACTGTCAGATGAATTACTGACACGATTCTTTTCCTAAGATTTAATTTTGTAATCGTCATCGTGATTTGACAGTACCGGGTAATGGGACGAGTACCGAAACAATAATTACTAGCTAAATATCAATTCCGAACGTCGGAATTAAGCTGTTAAAAGATTCGCTATTTAGCAGTTTTTGCATGTTAGTTTATTGTACCTAGCACTATGGAGTTCATGGACCAAACGATGATACTCTCCCAGTTGTGTCCTCCCTTGGTTTATTTTGTGTACCCAGCTTCGACGTCTGCGTCTAACTGGCAGTCTACGCTGCAAAATAACGATAGCAAGAAGCTTCCTTCGGTTTGCGTTTGTGTCCATTTTTTTTAGCGGACAGAAGTGGGTGTAACTTGGTTCACAACATGACGTCACACAAATGAGCCATGTAGTGACACACCCACACCACCACACAACCCTGCGGCAAGGTGCCGCATTGCCTGATCTGCTGTGAATCCGACCTTACTTTGAGGGTCCGATAAGAGACAACCTTCTGTGAACTGCCGTACAGACATAGGGTGGATTTCTCTAACATAGTCAAACTCTATTCAAAGATTTGTTGACCTGTCCTCAAGAAATATTGCATGGGTAGCTCACTCAGTAAAAGCGCTGCTTGCGACAAATCCTACCCATGCCAATGCCGACTGTGGTCAGCAGCCCCACGGGGCAGCACATAATTGGCTTTCTGTTACTCAGGCATATGGGAGGGATAGAGTTCGTAGGAATAGCATTGTTTATTGCTTGAGCAACTCCTGCTAGCTATTTGGGCACCCATAGCTTGCTGTCTGAACAGGGATGTGCGGAGGGGGCACCTCAGTGGTTCGAGCCGCTGCCCCTTTGTCCTCCTTGGCTGAAATGCTCCTCTGTGGTGGTTTGTGGTAGGTTTAGAGACTTGCGACTTGATTTGAGTTCATTCCCATTGCTTCTTTTCACTCCTTGCGTCTCTTCCTCATGTTCTTTCCTTGCTCCTTGGCTCCACCCTACAGAGGACATAAGGAAGAAATGCAAGGATTCGATACGAGGACAGTGGAATCGGGGCAACGTGCATTAGGCAAATGGAATGTCCTTTCACAGTCAAGTGTCAGTGTGAAGCGATGACGATTGCAGACATGGCAGAAGTGTTGAGATAGATCCGCAGATGGATCACTTATATGTCACACATTACAAAAAAAATTCCACGAAGACTACATTTGTGTATTCTCCCTGAAGTCTCCTCTGGGAGCCTCCTAGCTCCTTTAAGGACCATTTAACAGATTGTAATGTCCTTAAATGAATAATGGTACAACCTAGCCAGCTAAGTAGCCAAGAAATATCAACCACTATACTGTTAAACACACACACAATAGCCACCCCTACAATACCTTGTCCGTTGTTACATTGTGTCCATGAAAGTAGTACGACAGTAGTGGGATGAAACAACAGTCAGCTAAAGTGAAGAAAATAAAGATAACACAGTTGTTTCCAGCCACTGTTCCTCCATCATTCCTCTGTATTTGATAAATGTCCAGTTTTCGAATTATTTGTTCAGGTCCAGTTTGTGGTCCCAACCGGACATTACATTTTCCAGTTTTGATTGATGGAGGAAATTAATTAGTGCGTCAGTGACTCCCTGATCTGATGTTAGTTCCACGAGGGATCCACCCCTGGTCCAAAGTCGGTTTCAAGGGGACCTGCCCCCACTGGTCTGACAGGGCCACTGTACAAAGGAATGCTAGCCATTATTAGGTTCTGGGCCCTGGGCCCAAAATGGCTGTAAAGGGCTTTGATACATTGTACCTTTGTGAAAAGTTCTATAAAAATACAATTAATTGAATTTATGAAAGGGATAGTTCACTCTGCAGTTACATTTTTTTCAGTTTTAGTGTACATTTTTCAATTGGTTCAGACAGGTCACCCCACTCCCAAAAGGAGTCCCAGTACCCCATAAACCTGTACCCCTCTTTCCCACGCTTGGTTTCATGGTACCAGTAGAATACCAGAAAATACTACCATGGAGGTTCTGCTTCTAATCTTTTCCGCTACTTGCTGACTTTAGCTGGTATTAGGGCATTTGGGAGTTTGTGGTCTGGAGGTCTGCGCAGGCATGACATTTAAGCCCCTACTCATACCCAGGACCTTGAGACCCAACCCAACCAAGCCCGACTGGTTCTGAAAAATTGGAACCCTAACTAGACCCAAAACCAAAAATCGCTCTTGGATGCGGTTTTACAATGCTTTGTTCGGTACTATGCACTTGAATTATAGAAATAATTATACTGCAGTAGGCTATATTTTATTTATATTTGGGATTAGAAACAGTAGCTATACAGCTTAACAAGACATGGTGGACCATCAGCAGACTAGTATGATAGGCTAATAAATCATATTTGCTGGCTCTTTGCTCATCTGCTGATCGCTCTTGTTTGATTGCTCATGCCAGATACACACTTCTTTTTGTTTGGCAGCGGCGAGAGAGTGAGGGTGTTGGGAGTTTTGTTGCTGTATGGAAGTGTTTGTTAGTCGATTGTATCATGCTTTCAAGTGTATATTTGATATTAGTTTGGGTTTTTTGAATCAACTTTTTTTTTTGTTTCACCCTCTCAGGAGCGACTCTTAACTGTCGTTTGTTTGCCTTTGTTGTTAAATTGCTAATGTATAACTGTAGTTCATTATAAACTGATTCTAGATAAATTTTGGTTGTTTTGTCCTACAAGGTAAATAAAACTTCACCTTGTACAAGGGTTATTTGACTTATTGCCATGTAGTAAAAGCTGGCTAAGTTACGTTAAATGATTAGCCTATAACCTGATTGATTCCTCATCTGGTCATTCTCTTTCGTCTTAATTAAACACTTAACATTAGATAGTTAAAAGTGCCTTATTTCTCTTCTCCGGTTTCTGCTGCTATCTGTTTGGTGCCACCTCGTATGTTTTAGTTGGGGTCTTGATGTATCCGTTGTTGTGGACAATGGTTTATTAACATAGTTTATTAATCTAAAGAAGAGAGATTGAGACACTGCTTCAAACTTCAAGCATTTTTATTATATCTGCAGATAGGAGACAGTTCAAGAGCTCTTGTAGGAGCTTGGGAAGTGAATCTCAAAAAAGTTTCTGTCGGTGTTTGATTTATACACTTTCTAAGGGGCACACACACTCCTTTGTTCCTTCACACCAGTACTTTTCCACTCACACGTTAGCCTAGACTTTGTAGGTCACACAGACTTTAGTCTGCTGGCATGAAGTTTGGCCTTGGTGATAAAAGAGGAGCAGGATGTACTGCCACCTCTCCTTAAGAGGAACCGGCGGGGACAGAAAAGAGTGGTTGTAACACATAGATTAAAAATACAAGCAGACAGTCACATACACAGGGGCACAGTTTAGAACATACACAGTACATAATGCGTATAACCTTATTACTAGAATTTTGTTTTTCCATTATTAACACCATTAAATCACAATTTTCTATCATACTGTCTCAGCAGTAACTTAATTTATGTAACCTTGGGGAGAGATAGGGACATAGTGAGGGGGTTGAAATGTCACAAAAGCTGTGGGAGGATTGCAGGATGATCGCACTTCTGTAAAGTGATTTCCAATGTTTGTGTGCTACCATTGCCGGCTCGTTGAGCACCTTGAGAGCAAGATCCTTGATTGCGAGGGCCTGCTTGCTGGCCTCCACAGTTCACAATTGGTAGAGTTCCAGGAACTAAGTAGGAACATGTCCTTTAAAGAACTGGTGTGCATGTCACAGCTTGGAAGGGGGGAGACTCCCGAGAGGGCAGGGAGAGAGTGTTGGGTGACTGTAGGGCGCAGGAACACGGACAACATCTCCAGAGGTGTTCAACCGCATTCAGTCCTGGCAGGAATTGGACCTGGCCCTTGACACTCCCAAAAGTGTGGGAGGACTGATTAGCACCCATGGGCAGATCAGACTTGCACAATACAAGTAAAAAGGTAATTTTATGCCATTCCTTCTTACAAAACTGCTTCACTTCACTGGTATTTATTTTGATTTACTCATGTGTTTTGGGTCATTGCCTTGTGGCATAACCCAACTTCTATTAAGCCTCAGGTGACGAACCACTACCCTGACATTGTCCTGTGAAATTTATTTTTGCAATTTAGAATTCTTTGTTCCCTCAATGACTGCAAGCTGTTCAGGTTCTGAGGCAGCAAAGCAGCCCCAGACCATGATGCTCCCTTCTCCATGCACAGTTGGTGTGAGGTTTTGGTGTTGTTGAGCAGTGCTTTTTTCCCTCCAAACATAGCGTTGTGAATTTCTGCCAAAAGGTTCGACTTTTGTCTCATCTATCCATAGAACATTGTCCCAAAAGTGTTGTGGATCATCCAGGAAGTCTTTTGCAAACTTGAGAGTAGTGGTTTCTTCCGTGGAGTTTTCCTCATAGTGGACACACGAACAGAGCAAGAGATGTCTTCAGGTCCTTGTCTCGTGGAAATTTGTCTTCCTAGCTGCTGTTTACAACTTATGGAAATTTGAGGCCCCAATTGTGTACATCAATGGAATTTGGCTAAAACAGTCAAATTTAAACCTTACAATGGCATTTGTGTTGGGAACATTTCCTGCATTGACTAGATGTAACCATAGAAATGTAAATAATTTAATGTAAATTTAAAAAATGAAATGCTAACTAATGCAACAATTTCCTTTTCAGCACCCTGCACCAATGCTGTTTTTACGGTTTTGTTCTGCTTCTAGAGGAGCAAATCTGGTGTGAGGTGAGAACAAGATCTCCTTGGTAAATGTTTACATTTTAAGATAACCTGTTGTCAGTTCATCAGTATCCAGTATGCAATTTGTACTGTTGGCATTGATGTGATTCAACAGATGACAATGAATCATGTCAACTTTATCAACAATCATTGTCAAAATGAGTCATTGTCATAATGAGTCCAGTCCCCACTAGAGCAGTCATTTTGCCTCATTTTTTTGGAATTAAACCATTAAACCAGATGCCATTCTGCTATCAATGTCTGCGACTAAATGAACAATCTTACCATTGATTTTACATGTCCCTTTCAAGATTACGTGGTCATTTATTGTCTTGAACAGCCTGTTTGAGAAATGAACGTGCAGGGGTAGGTATTTACAATGACCACATGAAAAAACCCACTTGCATGTTACTCCTTTCAGTTCGTTCTGATTTTATTGATAAGTAGAGGGCAGTACAAGCCTTCCCACAGTATATGGCATGTTTCATTAGGGGTCCAAGCAGCGAAGCTGGTGGAACCCTATTATATCTGTTAGGATTATTATTATTATTATTATTATTATTTTTCTCCGCTAAAAGTGTCTGAGGCTCAGCAACCATAAGTCCTAGAGCAACCAAATTTGGTAGGTGGGTTCCTATAGCCCCCCCACTACTCAGGCACTACAAATCACCTATGTCGGCCAGATGGTGGCGTTATAACAAAGGGTCGTGTAAAAGGCCATAACTCCCACACCATATGTCAGGTCAACACACAACTTCATGGACCTATGCATCGGAACGTGCTCTACAACTTTACTATTGGGACCACCTATGTCCGCCATATTGTTTGCCCGCCATTTGGACTTTTTTATTAGTTGCAGTGCGGAAGAGCTGTAGCTCCACATTTAAAGTGTTACGACATCTAGTAAACTCCTTTACGGCAAGCGGCTAGAAGACATCCATGGCGATGCAACTAAGTAATCCGACACCGTCGGGTCTAGTTTTTATCAGTGAGGGCAGGGTCTGAACTTCATAATGGACAATGTTATCTATCTGGGCATTCATAAGAATATTTTCACCACTCAAATATCATATTCCGTCATAGCAACAAGATAAACCAGACAATAGTCCTAAGATATGCCAATACGGCAGTGAAAACAGAGCAGGCTTCAACTTAAAGGTTGTTAATAAACCAGGTTGTTAATAAACCGTGAATTCAAAAATGAGGTCAACCGTTGTGGACATTTTGTTTCTGATCTATTAAAGTAATTTCAGTATTGTTAGGTACCAAGTATCGAATCAGTATCATTTAAGTTTCAAGTATCGTTTCAGTGTCGAGTGTCGTGATACTAAACCTGGTCTCGGTATCAATGTGAAAATTTTGGTATCGTGACAACACTAGTCTGACGCCTTTTTTAGTTGCAGCACGGAAGCACTGCAGCTCTACATACACGCCAGGCCATCTAAATGTTATGACATGCCATCTAAGTGTTACAACATAGTAAAGGCCTTTACGGTAAGCAGCTAGGACACATCCATGGCAACGCAACTAAGTAATCCCACAGCGTCACAAAATTGGCCATAAGTCATCAATATTTTATACAATCATCATGATGTTCAGTAGATATGTTGGGTGAAGGTATATGATCATGAGGACAAAACCATTTTTAAATCGCTCCATAGGGGGCGCAATAGTACTAATGCTTGGACCCCTCCCAACGCCGCTTGCGGCTTTAATTTGAATTGTATTTTTTCCTGCATATCTGATCATTTAGAGGATGTTCTATTTAAGGCTAGGAACATGGATTAAATGAAGCAAGACACTGAAAGGCACCATTTAAATACTAACTTTGATTACATTGAAAATTAGGTAGAAATAAAGTGCCGCAAATGCAGTTATCTTGGCAAAAATGGCGTTCTAGGGTTAGGCAATCGTCTGTCGGCCAGATATGACCCGGTGGGGTTGGGGGGGGGCGGGGGGGGTTTGTTGGCACGGGGGTGTTGGTATTTGCACTTGTAACAACATACATTTTTTTTAATTCATGGTGGTAATTCATTAAAGAATGTGTGATATACAAGTAGCCTCCACCCGAATCAGTCGTGACACCAGCTCTTTGGTGAGCATACTGTTCAGGGAAAAGGTCGATGAAATTGAGAAATGATGGTAATTCTAGGTCCTTGCACAACTGTGCCTAGGCCTATCGTGTAGCAGGTGTAGCTCAGCTAGCTTGCTAGTGAAGCACAGTAAAATGTGCAGTAAAGCAAAGGTCTCATAGCAGGTTACCTGGTGACACCACCCTCAAATAAAAAAATAGCGACGTTGCCCTTGGCTAGGGGTGATTTCGCTTTAGTTGGCTGGTAACGCGTCTGCCTATGAAAAGTATGGACGAGTGAGAGGCCCAGGGTTCAAATCCCACCTTGGACTCTGGCCAATCTCCAACTCATTCATTACATATGCTCTGTGCACAGGGAGCTAAAGCATCCATCACTGTCTCCAGGGACTGGATGTTAGACTCTTATGAAGCCTTGCTGTTATTATCAGTACTGCTGCAACAGCAAGCACCTCAGTGTCCCTACCACTTTTGACCATTTCAGCTCTATTGACCTAGATATTTGCAAGATGAGTATTGCAACGGACAAGGAAGCAACTGTAAACAAGGAAGTGTGTAGAATTTGTAGCTGTAGTAACCATAAGCAACGTCTCATCTCATCACTTGCCTTTGGACAGGTCAGTTTTAGAATGTTGCAAATGAGTGAGTAAGGAATCAATCATAGTCTGTTACAGAAGTTACAGTATATGTGGTAAATTAGTGTACTGTTCAGAAATTGTGTAAACATCTGATCTGCATGTCTTTTTGCCCTTATTTTTGTTATAGAGTCCTGGAACAAGGAGATATTTTGACTACATCACCTTCCCCAGGAACAGTATGGCACATGGATGGAACACACTCTGTCATTCGCCGATATCAGGAATTCTCTCAAATCCAGAAGAGAATGTAGGAAACCATGTTGATAACCTTATTAAGAATAACAACCTTTCCAGTACACTGGTCTCACAAGAAACATCTTCTGTCTGTAATTCAAACTCTGTGCAACAACAGAATTATGATAGTCTGCAGTGGAACAATGAGGCTGCTCCAAGTTTGCTGTTAGATATTCAAGAGAGCCTGCTGGGAGGCAAACGTTACAGGGTCCAAGATGTTGTAGCAGACTCAAACTCTCATAATACAAAAACAGACTCAGCCTTTTTGAGCTCATCTGCTCTAGAGCAATATTCAGATGTAAGCAGCTGCTCTGAGTTTGATATTGACAGAACTGTGTCTCCTTGTGTGGAGTTAAATCTTGACTGCAGTCAAACCCAGGAAAAAGAGAATACCTTGGAATTAGGCTCAAAGGAATTGTCCTTTTCTTCTCCCCAGGCAATGGCTAATTCCAATAATTCACTGAAAGATGATTGCCCAATTAAGGACATTAAGGGAAGCATTGACTACAAACAGGATGCATGTGGCAGTAGCACCTCAGAGAACCTCACTTGTTGCCATGAAGGGTCTCCTCTTTCAACAGTCTGGGACAGAGCTAGGGATTTGACCAAACGCCTTGAAGATAATCTGCAAGAAAAAGATACTTTTGTAAGTCAAGAGGATCAATACTCAAATATTAGCAGTCCACTTGAGGGTGTAAGGGAGCAGTCTCCTTTAAGAGGGCATGAGGAAATTAAGGACCATTCAACAGCAGTGGGTTCTGATGGTTCACAGCAGCTCAGCACCTCAGACTGTCAAGATGTGGCTGTTGAACATCATAGCTGGACCAGTGCCTTTGAAACAAATTCTGTAGAAAAAGTTACTAACACTCCAGATGGTGACTGTAAGGACACAGTCGGATGCGGCGTGTCGAAGAAGGAAAGTGTTTCCAACGGTTCTCTGAAAGGGAGCAATGATCAATCAACCACTAGGTTATCCCAAAGGCTACATTTAGAAATGAATGATAAAAGCCAATTTATTGCTAAAGGTGGTACCCATGAGGACAGCGAGAGTGACTGCCATAGTCCTCACAATATTGAAGAGGAACGTAGCAGCTTTGATTTCCTGGAGCGCTGCTTAGGCCTCAGAGATTTTTCTACGGGTAGCCGGAAAAAGTCCAGCGGTGGAAAGGATATTACAAGGCTAACTGGCAAGGAGGGAGCTGTGTCTTCTGATGGTAAAGTGTTAGACCGGACTGATCATGAAAACTGGATGCCTCAGTCTGGACCACCGACCCTGGTGCCAGTGGATCTGGAAACTTCCTTCAGGGACGAGGTTCAAGGATCATACTCAGCAAGTCGTGACAAAGGGCCTCCCGTGCTCAGTGTCTTCCTCAGTGGAGCTGTAACTAACTTGGAAGATGGCAATATGTCAACATTGGACAAAAACGAAAAGGATATAGGGATCAGAAAAACAAATTCAGTTCAGTTAATGTCTACAAGGCGTTTGAAGCAGTCCCTCCATCCTGTTGTGCTTCTCAAAGATTCTACTAGGGGGAAAGGGTACCACTGTGCAGAGTGTCCAGTGACAGCTCAAAATCTATCCGGCTTTTTTGAACACCACCATTGTGTTCACTTGCAACACAATTTACATTTATGCAATACCTGTGGATGCTACTTTACTGACTATAACCTTGCCACACAACATAAGTGTGACCAGGAAGTTGACACTGCAGGCATATTTATTCAGAAGACATCTTTGCCCCTTACAAGCTCTATGTGCCCACAAAAATCACATCAGCAGGAGAAGGAGAGTGGATGCAACCAACGCAAATGCCAACACTGTGATCAGACCTTCCAGAGAATGTATGAATTTGACCAGCATATGCGGAAACATACTGGTGTTACACCTTTCAAGTGTGGAAAATGTGGCTTGTACTACTCACAGTCTTCTAGTTTGAATCGACATACGCGTTTAAACAGATGCAAGCGTCAAAGATTGAAAGATGCTTCTGAAAACAAGATGATCCAGAAACTGACCTCCAACAGTCCAAAGGACCAAAATGTTAAGTTGGATGAGGTACCATCTGCTGTTCCACATGTCAAACTAATTGACTGCTATGTTAAGCTTGTGGACTATCGCAAGGAAAAACAATCACCCAAGCAGAATTGTTGTGAAACATGTGGGAAGTGCTTTCGCCTCAGGGCACAACTTGCTGCTCACCGCCGATCACATACAGATGAGAGGCCCTTTAAATGTCACAACTGCCTCAAGGCCTTCAAACATCCTTGCAATCTCTACAGGCACAAAAAACAGCATTGCTCAAGGACCAGGAGTCCTGCAACATTTACAAATCCAATAAAATCCTTGGCGGGGGAATACAAGTGTCCCATTTGTCGAAGCGCTTTCAAATATTCCCACAACCGTTTCCGGCACTTAAGAGAGGTGTGTCTGAAAGAATATTCAAGACAAGGAAAGGGTAAGGTGGGTAACATGTACAAGTGTGCACTGTGCAAAAGCACCTTTGCTAATGGATCCAATCGCAGCAGACACATAAAGAGAGGTTGCCTGAAGGAGTATGTTCGCAGAGAGAGTTTGAAGATAAAGAGAGACTATCAGGAGCGGAGGAAAATTTCCTTCACGAAGGAACCGCAAAAGCCACAGCAGCAGCAAAAGCCACAGCTGATATTGCAACCTCAACAAAAAAAAAGTCTACGCCACAAGTGCAGTTTCTGTCCGGCCACTTTTGCTCATGCATCTGGGAAGTACAAACACATGCGGAAGCATAAAATGCAGGAAAAGACAGGGAAACCATTCATTTACCAGGCTTCCCTTCCACCTCTTGATCAAAAGATAGAGGATACTGATACGGTATCCAACATCAAAGGAAATGCCAGTTCCCCCCCTTTCTCTTGTCGATTTTGTGGAAAGTTTTTTCTTGAATTATACGCCCTTAAGAAGCACATGCGGCTGCATAGTGGTGACCGGCCTTATCAGTGTCAGCAATGTAGCAAGAGGTTTTTCCGGCGTTCCCACCTTGATGCTCACAAAAATGTTCACAAGCGAAGGATACAATGTACTGTCTGCAAGAAGATACTTCCCACCATTAGTGAGCTAATAAAACACAGACAGACTCACAATAAAAAGGGGATGCTGCAGTGCCCAGACTGTCCACTGCAGTTCAAATTTCCTGTTTACTTGCTCCGGCACTTGAGTACACACAAACACGCACAGCAGAAGGTTCAACAATTACAGGATCCTCCACAAATAAAAGAGAAGCTGCAACAAGACAAGGTAGAGTTATTTCAGTGCTCTCTCTGCCTTGGTGTCTTTGAAAGTAGCAAGGAGCTGAGCAATCACTGTTTAACGCACATGCCGAAGCGTTCTGTTAATCAGTGTCCCTTCTGCAAGCGGCACTTCTGCAGTCGCAACGCGTTAATCCGCCACATGCGCTTGCATACCGGAGAAAAACCATATCACTGTCAGAACTGTGGAAAACGCTTTACACGGAGTGAGGCACAGAAAGTACACCAAGAGAAGTGTTCCAAAACATGCATTGAGCCAGTACTTAAAAGTAGTGTAGATAGTCAGAATGTAAGTGAGGTATGTGAAATTAAGAAAATGTATAATTGTAAATACTGTCCACAAACATTCGTCTGGCCATGCAGCTTGTCGAAACACCATAAAAATCACATGTTGAAGACTCTCTTTCCCTGTTCCAAATGTGGCAAGTGCTTCAAAAAACTGAGGTTGCTGTCACATGAGAAATATTGTGACCACCTCATCACAAAGGACTTTGAAGCCCCCCCTCTTCAGGGTTCTGCATGCAGAACGTGTGGCCAGAAATTCATTCGGCAGTACAACCGAATTATCCATGAGAAAAAGTGCAAAGGATCCACCTCTGTTTTGCCAGCAAATACAGTCAATAATGGAACCACAAATCAGACCAGAAGCATGGACAAACTCAAGCACAGATGTCCCCATTGTCCAAAAGCCTTTAGGTATCGATGTTACCTCCTGAGACACCTTGTAGTGCATACACGAGATGAACCGCTCGAATGTTCACGCTGTGGCCGTAAATATACTGACCGAACACTTTACCTTAAACATAAAAGCTTCTGTGAAGGTGTTTATAGGGACAGTCGATCAAGTAAGGTGGATGTAAAAGATCAACCACTGCCAGTATCCATGACAACAAAATTAAAAAGTGGACAGATAACTAAAGGAGAGGGTGAGGGGGAGTACAAATGCAGATTCTGCACGAAGAGCTTCATGAAGGCCAGAAATCTAAGGCGTCACATCCTGACGCACACAGAAGTCAAGCCGTACCGCTGCAAGACGTGTGAAAGCTGCTTCCGCCGATATGATCATCTGAAACTGCACCAGAACCGTTGCAAAGGTAAGCGGCAACGCTTGGAAGTGCGCATCTTAAAGCTTAATCTGGAGGATTTGAGGAAGGACTGGCAAAATAATCCAGATGGTATAAAAGCAAAAGAGGGGGAAATGGCTGAATGCATGTCCTGTGACAAATGTTTTTCAAGTAAGATTAATTTAGCACGCCATGTAGCCCTGTGTCATACTACCGTGAAACCCTTCTCTTGCAAGTACTGTAGCACTTCTTTCTCCCAGGAAAGTACATTAAAAAAGCATAATCTGAAGTGCAATGGTAGGACGATTTCTTCCTCTCAACTTTGGAGTTCTCAACAAGAAATCAAAACTCATTCTCCAAGGGAAAGTGGTACTGGTAAGCCGTGCAGGGAGACATCCAAACTTCTGATTAGGATTCAAAGACACTACTCTGACAAACGGAAATATGTATGTGCTTACTGTCCCCGCCGCTTCAGAAATCAAGAGCAAATGATAGTGCACACCCGTTTACACACAGGAGAGAAACCTTTTGGCTGTGCCAACTGTGGTGAGCGCTTCATTCGCCGTGATTATTTGATGAGGCACCTGATCAAGTGCAAGTTTGGAAATGAAAGTGAAGAGAGTGTGCTATGCGAGCAGTGTGGTGATTTATTTAATGCAGACGAACTGCAGAGCCACCAGAAGAGCTGTGTTGTCAAACGGAGAACACCTGACCGCAACCCCAGGAGCCCTGTGAATCACAGTGGATCTCCAAAGAAAAGGGGCTTCTCCTGTGCTAACTGTGATGCCCAATTTATATTATTCTCTCAACTCCAGCAACATTTCCTTACTACACATAGAGCGGACACTTACCAGCAGCCTCAACAGTCGCCACCACCACTTCGGCAGCAGTTATCCAGTATTGGAAGTGTCAAGGAAGAACCAATTGATGAAGGTTATGAAATGAACGAGCTAACGGATGGCAACATGAGGACTGAAAGTGATATGAGTAAGCCTTTTCTATGCCCATATTGTAACTTGCGTTTCTTTAATAACAGTGGGCTTGGGATGCATCTGCGCACCCATGTAGGCAATTTTAATGTCTTCTGCAAGAGGTGCAAGAGGGGCTTCTGGAACAAGAACATACTTCGGAAGCACTATAGAACATGTTGTTCCCTGCCAGTTGTAACAAAGGAAGAGCCAAATGCAGAGACCCCAGCTCTCACAGACATGAATCCTCCAGTTCAGAATACAGTCTTGGTATTCAACAGTGGATCCAAAACTACAGGGACAGGGGTGCTGCAGACTAAGTTCTCTTGCAAGGAGGGTTACAGAGAGAGGCTAGATTCAGTTGAGGTCCATGAGAAGCTGACCTCTCCCAGATCATCTTCTAAAATTATCCACAAGTATCAATGTTCAGAATGTGATCAAAGCTTCACAGATGGGCTTCTGCTTATTAGCCATTTAGAGGACCATGGTCGTGAGGAGCAAGAACGAAAACAAGGTTACCGATGCAATCAGTGTGGCAAAGTTTTTAATCAGCCAGGAGTGCTGTCACGACACTTAAAGATGCATAAAAGCATTAAGACCCCTTATGCATGCCCTGAATGCCCAAAGACCTTCCGCCATCCTTCAGATCTGGATGTTCACAGGCATTGCCATGACCCCAATCGACCATTTGTCTGCAGCTTGTGCCTCCTGAGGTTTTGGACTAAAACATCCTTAAGAATACATACCTCTGCAATACACCGTCAAATAAAGCCCACAAATGGTTTTGCCTGTCAGTTCTGTAGTAAGTCCTACACATTAAAATCATCATACCAAAAACATTTCAGGATGAAGCATCACAAACAGTGGAGGAAGGAACTTTTGAATGGCCAGACAATCGAACGAGTCTCCTCCAAGCCAGACTTTGATCTAGCAGTGAATGCTGAAGAAATGAACCATGAAGGGACTGATGAAAATGAAGATGATGACGACTCTGACTCTGCTCCTTACTTTCCTTGTCATGTCTGTGGCAAAACATTCACTACATCAGAAAGCTTAGAAGATCATCAGCGCTGTCACCTTGGCGAGAAGCCTCATGAATGTGCAGAATGTGGCAAGTGCTTTTTCCAGCTGGGCAACCTTCAGCAGCACCAGCGCAGCCACAAGTCCGAGTTCCAATGCCAAACATGTGGTCGTGGGTTTGTATCATTATTTGCTTTACGCAAGCACAAGCATAGTCATGGGAAGAACCGCCCCCACCGTTGCTCAAAATGCCAGCTCAGTTTTACAGGACCCACACAGCTTGCAGAACACATATCCACTCACCGTGATGAAAACTTCCCCTGTGACCTGTGTGACCGCACCTTCACCTGTAAGCTCAGCCGAGCTGAGCACCGCAAGAACCACACTGAACTAGAGGAGAGCCTCCCCCCCTTGCTTCCACCACAGGGTTCACCGTCATCCTCTCTTCCTCTTAGTGCTGATCAGCTAAAATATCGATGTGGTATTTGCTGTGAACGATTTCAAGATCCAGAGCAGCTCTCGGAGCATGGTTGTTTTGCAGCCAGAGAACGTCCGTATTCTTGCACCGACTGTAACCAGCACTTCCTGTGTGGAGCTCACCTGAAGAAACACCAGCTCAGCCACCAGTTCTCACGATCGTACCTCTACCACTGCAATCGTTGCCACATACGTTTCACCTACCGTCATCAGTTCCTCAATCACTTGAAGAAGCATGGGATTGAAGAGGCTGGAGATGCAACAGAAAATCTGAGCATAAAGACTATTTCAAATGTAAGTGGGAACAACACAGAGAACATATATAAATGTCCAATCTGCCCACACAGTTTTAGCCATGCCCTGGAATTAGCTGAACACCTTTCCATACATGCTGAGAGCACTTATAAATGCAGAGTTTGCGGTGAGACTTTTGCAAGCAAAAGCAACCTCACACAACATGAGCAATGTCATATAACTGCCTCTACTCAGTATGAATGCACAGAGTGTGGTGATAGCTTTCTGGGAAGTGATGCATTCCGTCTGCACCAGTGTGCCCGCAGGAAGCACATTGCCAGAGGTCATGCCCAAACATCTTCCTCTAGTTTGCAAAAAAGGCTGCCATCTCCTGCAGGAACTGCAGTGGCACAAAGTATTGAAGAGGAAGAGGAAGTTGATGTGGGGGAAGACTTCTATAACTGTCCTGTCTGTACCAAACGATTTTCTTCTAAACTGAGTCTCAAGGAACATCAAAGGCAGCATACTGCTTACCGCCCCTTCAAGTGCCTGGTGTGTGGGAAGTGCTTTGCTCAAAAGAGATACCTCAAGAGGCACCAGGCCATCCATCAGCGGACCTACCGTTGTGACATGTGTCCTCAATCTTTTGGAAATTTAAAAGCGTATCAGATTCACCAAGATCTGCACAACCAAAAGAGTCCGAATTCATCAGTCACCACCCAAGATAGTTTTCCGCACAGCACAAAACCTGTTAAAGGTGCTATGGAGGAATCTGGGGGTGACTATCGTTGTGACATGTGCTACAAATCTTTCGGCCAATTGTCATCTCTGAGGCGGCACCAGGAAACTCACGTCGGGCAGGTTGTGTATGAGTGCACAGAATGTGACAAGGCATTTGCTTTCTTCCATCTCCTGGAGGAACATCAGAACAGTCATGCTTCCTCGTCCTCACCTCTGCCATCTACTCCCCCTCCCCATGCTTTTTCCAACCCAGTCTCTGAACAGCCTTCCCCACAAAAATTGCAAGGTACCAATACCTCTTTTCCAATGCCACCAGTTATGGACTATGTAGTTAGAGAAAATATGTGATGTTTGGGCCCCAGATTGGGATTGTGTAATTTCCCAATTCATTTCACATTATCAAATTTCATAAATTGCATGTTCTAGTCATGGTGTACATATGCTGCTGTGTATATGAATTCCTACTACTGGTGAAAATATAGTCCTGCAAATACTGCAGTTTAAAAATTCCAACTTTGAATATTATAAATAGTCTCATTTTTGGTGTAGTCAATTTGTATATATGTATATTAAACATATTTCACATAGATATTGATATCCACTATGTTTATTCATACTATTGGAACGTGCACATTTAAATAAATAATTTATTTTTCTGGACAACACATGCAATACTTTTACTTTACTATTGTCCAGCTGTTAAGGGTTCATCACCTCTGACTGATTCCTGCTTCATTGGAATATTATTGATGATTTTGTTGTCTTTATTCAGTTGGTACATTTAATGTTTTTATTGCCTAAAACAAAAATGAATCAAGTATGTTTATTACCCCACAATCTTCAAGTGTACTTACCAGTATTATATCAGTGGAGCTGGAGGTTTTTTTTTTTTTTAGCTGTGTAAAATATTACATGTATGATGTTAACATTTTGTTGTTCAGTAACAAATTGAAATGTATCCTTTCTAAACACCAAGGTGTATTACCTATATTGTAAATAGTTGTTAAATTCCTTTATGCATCTGCCACAAGGTTAGTCCTGGACATGTCCCCCCATTGTTGCTGACCCTGTTAAACATGCTTTTTACAATGACCTGTGCTGATTACAGTTTGTGACATGATTCATATGGGAAAACAGGTAGTTTGATAAATATTGTGCAGTAGTTGGAATGGGGATTAAGTAGGTTATACCAAGTTTTATTCCTGTTTCTGTATGCACTCATCTTTTTATATTGAATGTATGATTATGAGAGGAATACATATTTCCTATTTGAAAAATAAAACAGGTATTTGGGTTTCCAGTTGATTTTGAGTTGTTTATTTTGATAAAGCATTGCATGTCATTTATAAAGGTGCAGAATATTGTATAGGGATCATTTAAAGGTCATTGTATACAATGTACAATTCAAATGCCAATTTCAGCAATATGAGTTTGTTAGTCTACAGTTGTTACAACCAGAGCTGCATTTAAAATTTCTATTTTACTCTGACTCGAAGTTGGCTAAACTAAATTTTGGTCTTTTTCTCTGCCTTCGTCTCTTTACGTACATTAATATAGTTTTGTCAACAATGAATGTATTCCAAGTTTTTGCGATTTAAAAATGACCCAATACTAAGCTATAATGAAGGGTTTATTTTTAAAGAATATTTAAAAATCTCAGTGTTTTTAATGTAAAAAAAACAAGCAAAAACATTCCTCATTGTTTTTGTCCAATACATACAACATAAATATCACTTGATGGTCGTCTAGGTGGAGCGACGGCAGTAATGCAGGCATTGTATTGGGCGGTGGTGGTGAAGGAGGAACTGAGCCGAAAGGCAAAGCTCTTGATTTACCAGTCGAACTTCATCCCTACTCTCACCTATGGTCACAAGCTGTGGGTAGTGACTGAAAGAGTGAGATCGCGAATACAAGCGGCCAAAATGGGGTTTCTCTGTAGAGTGGCAGGGCTTACTTTCCTTGATAGGGTGAGGAGCTCAGTTATCTGGGAGGACCTCAAAGTAGAACCCCCACATTGAAAGGAGTCAGTTGAGGTGGTTTGGGCATCTGATAAGTATGCCTCCTGGGCGCCTTCCTCTGGAGGTGTTCTGGGCTCGGCCACCAGGGAGGAGACCCAGAGGTAGACCTAGGACACACTGGAGGGGTTATATCCAAAGGCTAGCCTGGGATTGCCTGGGAATCCACGAGGATGAGTTAGCGGAAGTCGCTGGGGAAAGGGATGTCTGGGCTGCTCTGCTTGCCTCTTTGCGCGACCCTGACCTGGACTAAGCAGTTAGAGAGAGAGAATGGATGGATAAATATCATTACACTTAATTTATGCTAAATTTTATGAATGTAGAAATTCATAATTTCCCATCAATATTGTAGGCATAGTTTGTAGAAATCTTTTTTTGTAATTATGAAGAGCTGGTAAATGATGACTAATCACATCTACACCACAGCATTGGTTAGTCTAGTGTAGAGGTGAAGCTAAAAAAAAAAACAAAGACAACCTAAAAAATATTTGTAACTTGTTTTTTGTGTCTTTTTTGTGTCTGTTCATACTGTAGGGACCAACAGCCAGCTTCCAATCTTTATACAAACTGACGGTCTCTTTATGAACATGAAGCACATCTGATAACATCATCTGTGTGTGCCCGCATTCTTAATCCTTGTCACACAGCACAGGTGTGAAGGTTCCGTTCCCCCACCAGGTGAATAAAAGTACGCGGCAACAGTCGCTCCTTCTCCCTTTGCTCCTTTGTCTTCCTGTCTTTGTGCCTCTCACCCTAGACACTCAGACATTGTCCCCAGAGTTCCCTCATGCTGTGGTGTTTCCCTGTGCCCAGAGTCCCCACGACTCTGTCAAGCTCTCCTGAATTCAGAAACGCAGGACCCCTAAGATGTCTCCATTGATCGATCACCAACTTGTCTAAATGTACAGATGAAGTCACTCTACACAGTATCTAGATGCAGCCGACCTAGCTCACCTGCATTAACTGGGTCTAAGTCATCCCAAGTGGACACTAGCGTTTGCCCAGTGTTGCATTAGCTGACACGCAAGAAGTTGCAGCAAAAAGAACCTTGTTGAGGACTGGCTGGATGGGACAACATCACTGCTGCATATGGGTAAATTGACCACAGCTTGCACGTATACCTGCCGAGTGTCTTCTCTAGAGGACCCAACCTCGACCACTGTAGACAATCATGCGTGTGGAAGGATCTCAGTAAGACTGACTAAACATCCCTGGAAGTTTAGCTTAAGCCGCGTTTCCACCAAAATTACCCAGAACTTTTAGTCCCAGGAACTACTTTTCAAGGAACTAAAAGGTTCCTTCAGCCCATGGTTGTCTGCGTTTCCACCGCGAAGATTAAGCAAAGCCCACTGACGTATGAAAAAGCGACGTTGTCGTCCGTCCATCTGTCCTATGATTTATTCTGTAACCCCATACTACCACCGAAGTAGCCTACATTATTTTCTAATAACCTAGACAGCCAGGAGGGGTTTATTCCACTTATATACAAAGGGTTACCAACAATGACTGTATATGGTTACTTTTGTATTTATTGATTTTTATCGATTTAATCACCTGGAATTGAAATATTCTTCTGCAGCCGTTTGGGCATATTTTACCATTGTCAAGCAAAAATGTCGTTGGTAGTTGAACTTGGACCGTTGTTATGCAACAAATAATATATAACAGGCCAATAGTCAGATTGAGAGGATATATAAAACAGTTACAAACACATTCATTATGTTTTTATGCGAACATTCGCTTTCATGTCTTGACATCCGAAGCGACAGAATGCATTCACATTTCCAATATAACTGGCAACAACAGCAGAAAACATGCACACGTTGTAAACAATTTGCTGTTTGATTACTTTCTCATCGTCAATTCCATATAGGCTAATCGCAAAATGACAAGAATAGAACGAAAACTCGGACTTGCGTGAACATTTAAATTAGTAGTGGTACAGCCACCGTTTGCTTTCCTTCGAAGTTACTGCTAGCTGAGCAGCGAAGTGTGCCCTCCAGATGCGAACCATGCACCATAAATTAGTCCATAGTCTTCCTGGTCTTTTCGTGGAATTGAAGAATGGCAGAGTAAAATTACGGCAGTCTGAAAAAGCTAAAGGGACGATTACTAGAATTAACCTGTTATTTTACCCTGACAAAAAGTGTGGAAGGTGATTTCCAGTTTGCTTTTACTGTATCACCAATGTTAATTACGCAGAACTACCGCATACCTCACATAACTGTATCAAACGTTTTGAGTCAATTACAACGGGCTAACAAAGAAAATCCGGAAGAAAATATTCAGCAACCAAATTAATCCGTTTGAATGTTTTGGTACGTAATATGCTGTCCCAGCACGAATGCTTAGCATTTTATAAAACGAATACTAAAGCAAGAAAAGAACAGAAGAGCACACATGTTATAATTCCAAGACGTTGGCAGGCTATAACCAAAAGTAGGCTACTGCGCCGCATAACATACAAGTTTGATTTGAAGTTATTATGAAAATAAATTGGTTTGCGGCTGCATATTTTCAAACATGGCGGTTAATGGCAGAAAATAAATACAAAAAAATGCTGCGAGTACTCGACCAATCAGAAATGTTCAGCGCTGCAAGCTCCACCCAAAAGGTTCCTGTACTTTCGGAAAGTACTACCCCCCGAGCAGGAACTTTTTGGGGGGTAAAATAAAGCCCCAGGAACTAAATTTAGACCCTAGTTCCTTTGAGTTCCTCAAAAGGTTCCTAGTTCCGGGGTAAAGTTCCTGCGGTGGAAACGTGGCTTTAGTCTTTACTCTGATTATTGTGAATCTGCATATCTATTGGTCCTTTATTACTGATCATTCAAATCAGTAATCACTTTTCTCCTGACTAACTTTGTAACAAATGATTCCACACTCATAGCATATATAACCAGCTTACTTGCATGTATTGCTTATTAGCTGAAGCTAAGCTTACCTTAACTAAAATATGTTATTCAGCTGTGCTGTTTCCACTATACTTATATACACTACACAAATGCGACCAACACGCCATTTGCCCATTTTGTCAATAGACAAAGGGATACGTGCGCACATGAGCACACAGAAACCCTCCCTTCCCATAGTTAGCATAGTTCACCCCCGTTAGATTAGTCTGCCTGCTTTGTGTTTTGTATGTTTGTTTAATAAATTATTTTATTAATTATTTTATTAAACCCCTGTCTTTTTGATGTTACATAAACATGAGACCCTGAGTCAAAATGTTCTTTCCAAGAGAGATTAAATCTTTAAATTATATTTGATCATTAATATTTGTAATATTAATTATGAATTGAAGTTCCAAATTTATGGTCAGATATTTTAGATTAGTTATTTTTTATTAAACTGATTTGAAAATGTGTGGTTATACTGCTATCCCTACATAAGTGGTGCCCAGTGTGAGAATATAGAGGCATATACCCTACATAAGTGGTGCCCTGTGCAAGGCTATAGTTATTTCCCCAACATAATTGGTGCCCTGTGTGAGGGTTTTAAATAGTTATATGTAGTACTTGGTTGCAAATGCATTCGATGATGACCTGATTTCTGCAACCCATGGATGTCACCAGAGACTGGCCACCTTCCCTGGTGATGTTCTGCAGGCTTGTGCTGCAGCCATCTTCAGTGCCTGTTTGTTTTGGGGACTTTTTGCCTTCTGCATTGTCTTCAGCAAGTGAAAAGCATGTTCATTTTGATTCAGGTTGGGTGATTGACCAGTCTAGAACATTCCTCTAAGCAACTGAGTTTTTCATGCCCTGGGACATTTGAGTGGATCTGACCAGATATCAGGTTGGGTGATTGACTTAACCAGTCCAGAACATTCCTCTAAGCAACTGAGTTTTTCATTCCCTGAGACATTTGATTGGATCTGACCAGATAAGATTATTCTGTACACTTCACAATTCATACTGCTGCTGCCATCAACATTCACATTATCAATAGACAAGTGAGCCAGTTTCAGTGGCAGCCATACATGCTCAATAATAAATTTTATTTAGATAGTGCTTTTCATCATACAGAGGTGCTTTTCATCATACAGAGGTGATCTCAAAGTGCATTACAAAAGGTGACAATTAAACAGTACAAAATAGTGTTAAAATAAAAGTTATGGGACAACAGTAATCCATATAATTACGGTTGGTAGTCACACTGATGGAAATAGGTTTTCAGCCTGGTTTTGAAAGCCAAGACTGACTGAACCAGACATAGGAGATTGGGTGGACTGCTCCACAGGTGCAGTACAATGGAGAAGAAACCTTGATCACCCACAGTATAGAGCTGAGTTCATTGCCAAGAGGCTATGGCTATTGGACCACAGTGAATGGGGGGATTCCAGGGGAGTCAGAAGGTCAGAGAGGTAGGAGGTGCCTTTATCATGCAATGTTTTAAAAACCAGCAACAGTATCTCTAGCTCAATCCTGAAACTGACTGGTAGCCATTGGTGTGCAGTCAGAGCAGAAGTGATGGGATCAGACTTCCTGGTTACATTACATTACATTATAGGCATTTAGCTGACGCTCTTATCCAGAGCGACTTACAACAGTGTAACCAAACTCAGGATCAAGTCCACTTAAGTCCATTGAACAAAATGCAGATAAAAAGCCTTTACTATGATAGCATACATTAAGGAGAAACAAGATAGTGTGAACCAAAAATTTTTTTTTTTTTTTTTTTTTTAATAGTTATGGGAGGGGGTTTAGGGAAGAGGAGAGATGTTGTGGTGATAACTCTGGCTGTGCTGTTCTGGACAACCTGCAACCTCTGGGTCGACTTTGCACGAAGCCCACCAAGTATTTCATTGTAGTAATCAATTTTGGAGGAAATATGAGCATGGACAAGTTTCTTGCAGTCAGGGCAGGGAAAAATTAGATGCAAGCTTGCTGTGTTCTTGAGATGAAAAAGAGACTTTCAATTAGAGCTATTGCAGAATGTTGGCATTTTCCAAAACTAACAGTATGGAAGGTCCTAAAGAAGGAACTAACTATTGGAGGACTTAGGAAACACAAGCAATCAGGCCATCTGCGAAAGACATCAGAATGTGATGGTAGGATGATTATAAGAGCTGTGAAAAAAATTCTTAATTGTCAGCAATGGGTAATGATCCCCATACACTAGGGTGAAAGTATCACAGACACTGTGTGCAGAAGACTGAGAGGGGCAAATTACAGGGACTACACTTCCAGATGTAAACCTCTCACCAGCACCAAGAACATGAAGGCAAGATTGGAATTTGCAAAAACAATACAAATGATTTTGAAAAACAAGTCTTCAGGACAGAGGAGACAAAGTTTGCCCTTTACCAGAGTGACTGAAAGGAGAAAGCATGGAGAATGAGAGAGACTGCTCTGGACCCTCAGCATACTACTTCATCTGTCAAGCACAATAGAGGCAGTGTGATGGCTTGAGCATGTATGGCTGCACCTGGAACTGGTTCAGTGGTCTTCATTGATGATGTAACCTGTGATGGCGGCAGAAGAATGGCAGCTGATACGTACAGAGAAATGCCACCAAACTCATTGGACAGAAGTTCATCATGAAGCAAGACAACGAAAACATACAGCACACAAAGGAGCTTTTGGGGGAAAAATGGGAAAGTGTTTGAGGTGGCCCAGTCAGTAACCAGATTTAAACCGTATTTAACATACTTTTTACTCTCAAAAGGATACTGAAACCCCAGTAAACACACAGCAACCGAAAGAGGCAGCGGTCAAAGCATGGCAGAGCATGTTAAAGGATCACATCGTGAACCTAGTGATGTCCGTGAGTCGCAGGTCCGATACTGTCATCAAATGTAATGGGTATGCAAGTCATTAAATTTATTAAAACTTACTTCATTCCAATAGCTGACATAGAGGGACTTGACTCATTGACTGTCATTGTTGTAATATAGCTCAATGTCTGTTTTAACCAATTTGCACAGATGCCACATCGGAGCAATCCTCACCCATTTAGCTGTGACATTGCTGATGTGCAGGTATGTAATTTAGGATCAGTTGGCTTTGTTTTTACCTGATCAACTCCCTGCCTCCTATCTGGCAGTCCAGAGACATTCTTTGCACACACCTGTGTACCTGAACATGAGAATGAAATGTGTGCCGTCAGGCTCTGTATTCCAGCCCAAACTCCAGGAGCCTTTTTTGTAAGACTCCCCCCAAAACTTTTGCGGGCAACTCCCCTGGAGACTTTGTGGGCAACTCCCCTGGAGCCTTTGCAAGTCACTCCCCCGGACCCTTTCTGGGCAACTCCTTCAGAGACTTTGTGTGCCCCTACCTAGGAGCCTTTCTGAGTGACTCCCCCGGAGCCTTTATGTGCCCCGACCCAGAAGCCTTTGCAGGTGACTCCCCAGGAGCCTCTGCAGGTGACTCCCCAGGAGCCTTTGTGAGTGACTCCCCTGGAGTCTTTATAGGCAATTCCCATGGAACCTTTGTGTGCCCTGTAAACACCTCACAGCTAGACCAATGAGGGTTTGTAGCTGGAGGGGAAGGCACCGCGTGTTTTTCCATTGGCTGGTGTGATTCAAAACCGGAGATGTTATTTATTTTTCCTCTGTTCGTAAGAACAGGGCACAATTATACTTAAGAATGCACTGGTTCCGTCGCCACGGGTCAGATATGAATGCGCTGCTTCATATCCCGCTTAAGACGGGCCTGAAACGGACCAGTAACATTCTTGTTACTCTCCGTTCGCAAACAGGGATATGAGAGATATATCTGATCTGTCGCCGGACTGTCAATATTCCAATGGGAGCATCAGAATACTCACAAATGAGCAGAACAACACATCAAATATATCCATGACCACAGCAAGTAAGCGTAACAGTTACTATGGTTTACTCTTGTACTGATCTGACTCCAAATGAAATTATAATTTAAAATTTGGTTTTAACTATACGTGGAGCTTGGAGTGGTTACACTCGACTCTATCTTGTGCCATCATTCCTCAATATATGCTCCTGGGATTAGCACTATTGCTAAATCTCAGTTCGGTGAAGCCTACAGAGGGTAGAAGGCTGACCACCATAATACATGCTTTCCTTTTTGCATAGACAGTTATGAGCCCAGGACAGTGTGCATTTATCGGGCTCCTTAAGGCGAATTTGACAAGAACCGGAGTATAACGCCCATGGGTCCTCTTAAGCTAAAACTCCAGAACCAATACAACACCAATCCCGTTAGCGGGCAGATCGTGGTTGCCTATCTAACTTGAGGACCTCACTAAAGACTTTCGCTATACTAGACCCCTGATCAGTAGGTCCTAGTCAGAATTGTCCCCCTGAGTATTTAATCGGAATTTCGGCTGAAAAGAATATAAAATGGATTAGAGTCATGAAGACCACGGAAGTTAAAAATAAGAAGAATTTATTAACAGGCAGGTAGGTCATTAGCTTAAAATTCACAGTCAATTTTAAAATACGGAAGGGTTTAAAACATAAATACAGAGTAAAAAGTTCTTACCCAGCCTGTTCAGCTACACACGAAACACAGAGTATGCGCAGTGTGGGAAGTCGATTACAATCTTCCCTGTTCAGCTACGCACAGAACACAGAGTATGTGCAGTGTGGGAAGTCGATTACGATCTTCCCAGATTGCTTTGTCTCCCTTCCTTTTAAGCCAAATCCCGCGTTTGATCTAGGCGGCATTGCCATAAATTAACCTGGACGAATGATAAAATCTGGAATTTAGGCCCCCACCGTTTGGAGGCTGTTGTCAAAACAATTAGTGGGGAAATTGGAAAAAGGAGATGATTACCAGAGAGGACATTCCATTGGGATAGTTTTTTCCTGAGTTTCTGAAACTATGTTTTATCAAATTCTATTTGGAATGAAACATATTTCATTCAATTTCTTGAATTTACCTGAATACGTCCATACCAAACATGTCAAGGGGATGTAATATTATGGTGCAGTTGTCATGAAAATACCCTTTTGTTGAACCATTTTACATGCAATCCATGTTATTACTACATAAGGCATAATACAGTAATATAATGAAAACATGTGCATGGTTTGTAAGGTTTTACGGGGTTTGTGAATATGATAAACAGATGGTTTAGAGTCCAGATCCAGAAAAGAAATAAAAAGTGTAATGACAGAGGGTCCCACATAAGGGCACTGTGGTACTGTCAAGAGCAGTTGGCCCACCATTTTGCCAGAGGCGTGATGATCTTTTCACCCATAATGGCCCCAACACACACACACCCACAACCATAGACAAAGAGACTAGCTCCCCTTATCTTAGTCTTGTCCAGATGGCAACATTCCAGAGAGCCAACGGCCTGCTCACACAACCATAGACAATTAGTCCTGTTCCCCTTATCTCAGTCTTGTCCAGAGGATAACATTCCAGAGAGCCAATGGCCTGCTCATCCAGAGGAAGTCCGAGTAACCTATTGTTTTATCACAAGGCTCTCGGGTCCTTTGAAGTACAGGATGAGTCCCAGCCCCCAGGCTCGTTCAAATGCCAGCCTTTTCTGGGTCCCAGTTTGATTCCCGTCTACAGCCCCTACCCAGGAGCCTTTGCAGGCAACTCCCCAGGAACCTTTGTGGGCCACTCCCCTGGAGCATTTCCGGATGACTCCCCTGGAACCTTTGCAGGCAACTCTTCCGGAGTCTGCGTACGTCTGACCCTGGCGCTGGTCTTGCTGTTGCTCATTGAGGCTGTCTTGAAGGACATATACTACTTTCACTGTGCATAAGCAGTCCCCTCTTGTTGCCATATGCATTTTTATGTGATTTTATTAGCACTCATTTAGTTGCCAATGTGTTTATGTTAGGTTGCGGTGCCTCCTGTTGCCTAACGGCAGTGGCTGTTAGCCTGCTGGTGTCTCTCTGCCTCATCTTATGTCCCTCCAGCTTCAATTCCCTAGGCACCAGGATTTTTGGAGACAGTGGAGGGAGTTGTGGGTTAATGAGTCCAGTCCAGGATTTTCAGGTTAGTCCCTGTTCATGTTTTTGTCATTGTTTGGTGACAATGTCACCATTTTAGGGTGGGGGTGTTACATCCCCAGCTCTCTTACTGGTGTCCCTAGCAGCATGTGGTTGATGTTTCGCTTTTCTGTATGTGTTCTTTTCTTTAACTGTAGGATCGGCAGCAACTGACGGAAACCCTTTATAGGAAGCCCTGTGATGCCTAAGTGGGAGTTCGCTCTGTGGCAACCACCTAGGTTCCACGCTGCCCATGTCTCTGTTTTGTGTCCTTTTTGTTTAATATAACTATTTATTTTCCTTCATAAATTAATCACCTTTACAAACATTTGGTTTTTTGAGCTTTATGCTGCGATCTGTCAGGACCGGGTTGTAATACTACCATTATCATTTTAATGTTACTTCAATAAATAGCCATTTTGTCTTACAAGTAAATATGTCAAACCAATTGAGACATTAGTTGGTACAAATACTAATGAATAATCAAGCTGCAAGACTTAGGTTACTTATTAGTAAGTAAGCATTGGTACAAAAATTAATGATCCAATTAGCCTACTTGCATGTCTTTGGACTGTGGGAGAAAACCGTACCTGGAGGAAACCCACGTGGACATGGGGAGAACATGCGCACTCCACACAGAAAGGCCCAGGCCAGATTTGAATCCAAGACCTTCTTGCTGTGAGGAGGCAGTGCTAACTACTGCACCACCATGCCGCCCTCTTCTGGATGTGTCCCAGATTATTTGAAAATGGCATCTGTCGAAAAGAGTTGGCCTTCGTCTGTCTGTTTTAGGAAATGTTAGACCTATTTCTAAGTTATCTTTTAATTATAAAATTCAGAAAAGGTTGTTTTAGAGGTACTAACATTTAGAGGTACTAAATAGCAACAATATCTTCAAAAAGATTCAGTCTAGTTTTCACCAGATGTACAGCACTGAAGCGGTCCATTTTAGGGTTACTAACAATTTATTGATAGCTGCTGATGCAGGAGATATTTCCGTTCTGGTGCTGCTTGACCTTAGTGTGACCTTTGACACCACTGATCATGCTATTCAAATCAAGGGACTAAGACAGTGGGTTGGTATCTCTGGGACTGCGCTAAACTGGTTCTCTTCCTAAAGCCGCGTTTCCACCAAAAGTACCCAGAACTTTTAGTCCCAGTAACTACTTTTCAAGGAACTAAAAGGTTCCTTCAGCCCATTGTTGTCTGCGTTTCCACCGCGGTCTAAAGTCCCGCGAAGATTAGGCAAATTAGCCCACTGACGTATGAAAAAGCGACGTTGTCGTCGGTCCATCTGTCCTATGATTTCTTCTGTAACCCCATACTACCACCGAAGTAGCCTACATTATTTTCTAATAAGCGGGACAGCCCGGAGGGGTTTATTCCACTTATATACAACGGGTTACCAACAATGACTATATATGGTTACTTTTGTATTTATTGATTTTTATCGATTTAATCACCTGGAATTAAAATATTCTTCTGCAGCCGTTTGGGCATATTTTACCGTTGTCAAGCAAAACTGTCGTTGGTAGTTGAACTTGGACCGTTGTTATGCAACAAATAGGATATAACAGGCCAATAGTCAGATTGTAACTGTTTTATATATCCTCTCAAACACATTCATTATGTTTTTATGCGAACATTCACTTTCATGTCTTGACATCCGAAGCGACAGAATGCATTCGCATTTCCAATATAACTGGCAACAACAGCAGAAAACATGCACACGTTGTAAACAATTTGCTGTTTGATTACTTTCTCATCGTCAATTCCATATAGGCTAATCGCAAAATGACAAGAATAGAACGAAAACACGGACTTGCGTGATAATTTAATTTAGCAGTGGTACAGCCACCGTTTACTTTCCTTCGAAGTTACTGCTAGCCGAGCAGCAAAGTGTGCCCTCCAGATGCGAACCATGCACCATAAATTAGTCCATAGTCTTCCTGGTCTTTTTGTGGAATCGAAGAATGGCAGAGTAAAATTACGGCAGTCTGAAAAAGCTAAAGGGACAATTACTAGAATTAACCTGTTATTTTACCCTGACAAAAAGTGCGGAAGGTGATTTCCAGTTTGCTTTTACTGTATCACCAATGTTAATTACGCAGAACTACCGCATACCTCACATAACTGTATCAAACGTTTTGAGTCAATTACAACGGGCTAACAAAGAAAATCCGGAAGAAAATATTCAGCAACCGAATTAATCCGTTTGAATGTTTTGGTACGTAATATGCTGTCCCAGCACGAATGCTTAGCATTTTATAAAACGAATACTAAAGCAAGAAAAGAACAGAAGAGCACACGTTATAATTCCAAGACGTTGGCAGGCTATAACCAAAACTAGGCTACTGTGCCGCATAACATACAAGTCTTATTTGAAGTTATTATGAAAATAAATCGGTTTGCGGCTGCAGATTTTTAAACATGGCGGTTGAAATAAAGCAAATAACACTGCAAGTAGTCGACCAATCAGAAATTTTCAGCGCTTGCGCCCCACCCCAAAGGTTCCGGTACTTTTGGAAAGTACTACCCCCCGGAACTAAATTTAGACCGCACTGAGTTCCTCAAAAGGTTCCTAGTTCCGGGGTAAAGTTCCTGCGGTGGAAAAGCGGCTTAATTGTCAAACAGGCAACACTGTGTCAATTGGTGACTTTTTTTCATTAACTTCAGTGATCACATGTGGTGTACCTCAGGGCACAAGTCTTGGACCAGTATTGTTCTCTTTGTATATGCAACCCCTAGGTCATATTATCCATCGTCATAATATCTCCTATCATATCTGTCCATTAGTATTGTAGAAGTTTGATCTTTTAATTTAATTATATAAGATTTCTTAATTTTCTTAAGCCTGTCTCAAGCCCTTGGTCCACCCTCATAATATCTTTGTTTTGTAATTATCATTGATTTCGCAATCTCTTATGTTAGCAATTTATCTAACTCCAGTGCTTCTCCTTAAGTCTAGTTATTTAAAAGTTAATTGTTAATTTAAGTTCAGCTTCTAATTTCTCTATTTGTTTTTCAAGATCTTTCTTACTTACTTTTCCTTTTTTCCAAGAGGAATATGCAATTATTTATCCTCTCAGAATGGTCATTGCCAACTGGATTGATTTCACATGTACCATTTATTTTTAAGGACTCTTTTATGGATTTTTTTCTTATCTTTAAATATATGATCCTGTAGAACTGTATGCATAATTAGTCACACTCTATAATTTCACATGCAAACCCCACATAATATTGTTGCATGACTTGGGATGGGTTCCATTCACATTTAATTTGACAATACCCCTGCTAAAATAATAGCCTACTTTTCAAATCTGAACTGGTAGTCTATCTTCTTTAAAAGAACAAGCAAACAGTGACATTAAAGAATGTATATCTTATGGCAAAGGCACATCCCTTTGTTTGAATCCTACTGGGAAAAATACAGCCACACTTTAGACAGTTTTGCATTTAGAATTTTAGAGTTTAACATTAATGAGTCAACACAGTACAGAGTGTAATGTCAATACAGATGGTACTGAAATCTGCATTGTGATTTGTTCTGAGGGGTAACCGTACTGGTCATATGGGAACCAGGGTCTGCTGCCAGGTTTAGGTACAAAACCCTATTCGTGACTCAGACAGCTACTTGACTAGAAGTTAGGCCCTAAAACCTACGATTGCAGGATTCGCCCAGCCAGGTGCTTGTTCTGTGGGGCTGCGGCAACAATGTTATACACGCAGCAATCTAAATCATCAAAAGCATACAGGCTAAATAAATGACGGTCAATTTCACCATCGGTGGCCATTTAAGTAAGTGTAAGAATATTGATATTCAAATTAAATCACGTTCAATACATATGTTTTGGAAAAGTCAGGAAGGGGAAGCCAAAGGCTATGGATTTTTACATGACTGGTTTATCGATTTTCTTAAATTGAGAATGGTAAAATTGACAGCTGTAACATTTCTACTGTTAACTATTTTAACTAGGCTTCTGTAGCTACCTTGTAAATGCCAGATTTCTAAATTAATGCAAGCTAGTGTGGAAAGGAAGTGCACGTAAGCTTACAGCCATCACCACTATGATGGATCATATGATTAACATTACTTATTACTTGTAGAGTTAAGAGTGGTCAGCCCATAGTCAAAGTATAAACAACCAGCAGAAACCTTCACATAATGTAAGCACAGTCTCCTATAATGTAAACTTGGCCTTTCGAACAGACCATGTTATGAGTGATAGAACCGGCAGGGGCTGGATGAGGTGAATACCTGTCTCATGTAAGAAAGGAGAGGTGAACATTTATTTTTATATAAGAAAGGAAGAGGGCTTGGAAATAATGGTGTAAAATCTGGGTAGAAAATGAGAAACAATGGTGTATTGGAAAGAGTCAAGTAAAATGATGTAAGCATGTGGGAAGTACCAAGGTTAAGCTCCACAGCAGGAGGAGCTAACAAGATAGGATAAAAAGGAGTGTTCGGCCCCAGGGGAATTCAGTGTGTCTTGTGTCTTTTCTTTTGTGGGTTCATTGGTTGTTCGGCATTTTCAACTGTTCAAGATGTCTGAAACAAAATTACTGGTCTTACTGTGCTTAATGGTGTTAACTGTTTTTGGACATGATTTGTGTAGGTCATCGTCCATCTAGTTTAGGCTACTTGCCAATTCTTTGGCTCCCCCTTTGTGATAGATGACGAAGGACTTTCATGTGCATTACCTCTTTATGGAACATATTTACTCCGCTTTGGTACGTGTTCGTCGATGTCCGTAACATTGGCTGGCTGTTAAAATCTATATCTGGTACCTTTCACATCGTCATAGACATGGTTTTTGAGAATATTATCAAAGACCCCTCAACATTAATGTTCAACTATATGCGCATGTGCCTGTTGCGACGTGAAAGCGAGATAGGCTGTGTGATAGCTCCGCAGCCCACACCATCCACAGGAGGGCAATTGAAATTCATTTCAGAAATTCAGACGCAAGGCTCGTCCTCCGAACGCTAGGCGGTAGGTATATTATTATCATGTATTGCAAAGAAAAACTGGGCGCGGAAATGCAGTTCATTCGCCCGCTGGTTATTCCGAATCGTCACCACAGAACCGCTCTCTGATCTTTACAAAGCATGGTTTGAGAATAATAGCTAGCTAACTCGCTAGTTAGACAATTCTGGGACACACCAGATATCAGTTTTTCTTCTATCTGGCACCCAGTTCAAACAAAACTGGCATGCATCGCAACAGAACAGAAGATACAAGCGGAACAAAAACACTAAAATAGGTAGCTGGCTAGTTAGCTTGCCAACAAGACACATTTGGTATGTACTGATTTTGTTTTCACTGCAAAATAATCTAGAAAAATACATTTGTTCAATTGGTCGATAGTTACCTCGATATATCGCGGGGGAAACGCTTAGGCAGTCATAAGTAAACGCTTACGAGATGTAGCAAGTTAATGTTACATGCTAGCAAACCTTGGTAGGCTACATTAGATCTACAGACTCCAGCTGGGAGCACTAACAGCTTTTGCGAATTTAAAGACAAAGTTTGCATTCCTTTTTTTTAAAAAAAATCACATCCTACTAACATCTGGCTACCTTTCCATTAGCTAGCATGCTGGTTTCCTAGCTCTGTTTGGTTATTGTTAGAGTGAGAGCACCTATTATCGACCACCTTCATTCGACAGACAGGAAAACGTAAACTTATTTGCACCTATATATGAAATAGGCGAAATATCGGTAACAACCTGTGCCCAGTTATGTAGGAAAAGATGTCTTTGTTCTCCTCCAGTGGTTATTTTGTCAGTACTTTCGCGATTTTTTTCTGTGCCGGCAAATAAGTCAGAGCTGGTCCGGCGCTAGCTTTTGGTTGCTAAGGGGACGTGTGTCGACCACTCCATATAAATGAACGGAACTTGACATACATTTGCTAGCATACTGAGTAAATGTCCTGTCTTGCTTATTTGAGGTTAATATTAAAAAGGGCGGTCGCTATCAGAACGTCTAGGAATCCGTAAATATTCACTGTTTTAACCGAAGTCGCAGGACGCAAAATAGCAGTTAGGAAAGCAGTTTGAAATTATGAAGCAATGTCTGCGCCATTTCATTTAATGGGTCGCGATGAATTCCGAGCGTGTTGCTTGTCTTAAAGTTGGTATAGTAAATAAGGCTGTATTAGCCGACTATAACTAAATGTTATATTAACATTGTTATATTAATACAGACCTCCCTCGGATTGTCGATAATAGATGCTCTCACTCTAGAGCAGCTAAGTACCTATGAAGTTTGTTTAAATCCGTATGTTTAGGTGGCCTTTGGCTTAAATACCTCCCGTTCAAAACAAACGACTGCACGTTGGCTTGCTAACCAAGTTGATCAATCAAATGATTAGCCACCCTTAACTGGGAACGGGCATGCGTTTGGTTTAATTGAAGCTCAATATTCTAGCCTAGTTCCTGTTGCAGCGTAGTAGTTGTGCTGACAGCTAGCTGGCATGTTCCAGAGAGCAGTGTTTTTGACTGAACTTAATTTAGCACTCATTTCTCGTTGGCTGAAGTAGAAATATAGGCCAATCACAGCCCATATGTTTAGGGGTGTGCTGGTGTGCTGGTTTATTAGGGGTTCCAGCCCGAAGGTCTGAAACCCTATTGCAGTGGTGTCAAACTCGTTGCCATGGAGGGCCGTGTGTATGCAGGTTTTCATTCCAACCAATTAATGCTGCCTTAATTGAGTCCAATTACTCATTCAGCCATATGCGTTTAACTGCATTGAAGCACAGAATATAAGAAAATTTTTATTTAGACAATGCGGGTCACCATAGTGCACAAACCTGCATCCCTAATTCAGCAAATAATTTAACTAATTATATAATCAAGATCTGAGGCTGGAATGAAAACCTGCATACACACGGCCCTCCATGGCAACGAGTTTGACACCACTGCCCTATTGTTTTTGCTTTTGTGCTGGTTTATTATTAATCTTCTTCAGAAATGTTTGCACAAATTCCCGTGAGATGGTAAATGATAGAGACATGAAATTCTGCCCATTAATTGGAAGTGGTGTGTAAGTGTTGCACAAGAAATATGACCCCAATCGGCCAGACGGGGGTGCTATAATTAAAGGTCAAAATTTTGAACTCACGCCGTGAGTCCGATTTACACGAAACTTTCTACAGACATCCATCTATCCTCACTCTCAAGAACCACAAAAGTCCGTCTACTAGATTTTCCGCCATTTTTAATTTTTTGAAAAACACATTTTTGACATCTCCTAAACCGTAGGTCCGATTGCTACCAAATTTTCTGTGGATCATTACTGGACCAAGCTTATCAAAAGTTATCTAAATGGTAAATGGTAAAATGGACTGCATTTATATAACGCTTTTATCCAAAGTGCTTTACAATTGATGCCTCTCATTCACCAGAGCATTTAGGGGTTAGGTGTCTTGCTCAGGGACACTTCAGCACACCCAGGGCGGGGGATCGAACCGGCAAACCTCCGACTGCCAGACAATCGCTCTAACCTCCTGAGCTATGTCGCCACATACTTGTTGATATCTTACTGCGTTTTGAAGATACTGACCAATGAACTTCAAAAGGGTGTGGCTCAGCACATAAATAGACCAAAGTCAAGAATCGTTGGGCCAATCATCACAAAACTTGCAGGATATGTCCACATAAGTACCTGAAACATACCCTGAAAGTTTCATTCAAATTGACCACTAGGGGGTGCTACAAATGCAAAAAATATGCGTGGCATAACACAAATCAGACTATAAATCAAAAATTGTTTGTCCAATCATTACAAAACTCACAGGATATGTTTCATAACACTATTCAACCACGTGTGTAAAACTATTTTGAAATCTCCCAATAGGGGGCGCCACCAGTCTACGAGCAAAGGTTGAAAGTCATAACTCTTATGCCGTGAGTCTGATTTACACAAAACTTGCTACAGACATCCTCACTCTACAAATTTGCCTCAAGAACCATTAATTAACTGACTGAATTACTGACTCAGTTATTGACTGAGTGAGCTAGTGACATTGCCGGTCAAAACGGTGCTTCAAATCTAAAAATGACCATTCAAGAATGTAAATTATAACTGGATTTAGCTTGAGTATAGGCTATATTGGTATGTGGCACCTCAAGTGTACCAGTAAAATAAATAACAATTACAAACAGAAATATAGCCATTAATTATAAGTCTGTTGAAGGCTCCCTTTTCCCAAACCCAATATTTATCATTAAATAGTTTTCATGCAGACACAATCAAACCGTCATTTATTTATTTAGTTCTTGTATGATATGATGACTATTTTCCTTATAGTTCTTGTATGACATCAGGATGATGGTCCTATGCTACTGTTAGTTTGTTGTACAATTAAACCTTTTCATTCATTCATTGAGAATGAACATATTTGTCAAGTCAAATTCCTTGTATGTATAAATAGACTTGACTATTACTCTGACTAGTTCTTATTGCACTTCGCAGCTTTCACCTTCTAACGGTCCATGTTGGCTTGAACCCCAGAATCGTCGCTTGCAGCTATATTTTTGCTTTTTATTGTTGCTGTTTTCATAACTGATGTATAGCTACCTGAAGAGCTAGCACCAAGGCAGTGGCGTAACAAATTTGTCATGGGCCCTTGTGCATAATATTTTTTGGGGGGCCCACCCCATCCCATCCCCCCCCATCCCATCACATCCCATCACATGACACACACGCTCCTCTTTCATCACGCAGGCCTAAATGGTATATTAATAACAAAATATGTTTTAAGTGAAAAGTTTGTATTTGCCAAAAGATTCATTTCACTGTAAATTGACTTGGCTGTCATGCCTGTTCTTCAGAATCCCTTAATTTGTAATCTGCTTATTCCTTACATATCTGTAAAGGCTAAAACTGAAGCTAGAGCTCCAGATACAAAATAATTATTGCAAAATAAATTATCAACGGTCATCCAAAATGGCCACCTTTTACCGAGGCACCATTTTTAGATTGTGAAATGTCGCTCTCTTGCCTGCATCCAAAGAGTGTATTGCATCAAGATATGGACCGTAATCAGGATTAAGAATAAATAGATGAACCATGAAGGAAATCCATAAGGATGATGACCTGGCACACATAACAGCATTATATCACTATGCTTTATTTATGAATGTGCCATGAGTGTACGATAATGCCCACGTGTGACTTTTCTTTCTGAAAAATTTTTGATCTAATTTTATATGTTTATATGTGCTACATTCATATTTTGGACAAAATTTTACTAATTTTGTGTTCTTCTGGCTATGCATAGTTACAGTAAGTTAACTCAGATTTTTATTTCATTCACATCCTTATGTACAATCACAATGTTAACTCTCCGAACTCCAATGAACCTTCACTCAACAACAGGCGCTTGAAACTCGCTCTTCAGTACGCAGTCAAGCTGAAGACCAACAAATGCAACCCAGCTTACTCTCCAGTTTTCCACCCCCAGTATTCACCCTTGTACAAGGCCAGACCCAAGTATATTCGCCCTTTTGGGCTGCACATCAAACCCCATTTAGAACATTTGGACATTAATCCGGACATCTTGACCCAGATGTATTTTTGTTCCATTCCCCCCTGGGATCTAAGAAAACCCAACATTAACTTGGATTTGACACATAACAAAAAGTCAGTAAGCTGATGGGACCAAATTGTTGTTACAAGGTGTCGGATAGGTCACTCAAGACTTACCCATGCCTTTTTATTAAAGGGTGAAGAACCACCATCATGTGACTCCTGCAGCATTCCCTTGACTATCAAGCACATTTTACTGAACTGCCCTGCCTTTAATGCCACAAGACAACAGCTTTATTCAGAAAGTTCCATGAAAGATGTTTTTAACAAGGTGTCCCCTGAAAGAATTTTAGAGCTTTTATCACATGTACATTTGAAACACCTTTTATAGGTTTTATTTAATTTTCTGGTTTTCTATTGATTGATTTCTACTTTCTATATATTGAAATGGCCTTAGATGCCGACATGGCTCTAAATAAAACAAACAAGCAAAAACTCTCCAAACTGGCTGACATTTTGAAGCATCTTTAGACCCCTGTATCTGTTAGCATTCCTGCCATCTCAATACTTATCTGCCAAGTTATGGCTTGGTGGGGCATGCCCCATATGCATAATACCATGCCTTAAAAAAAATGTTTTATTTATTTTAATGTACCAAGATTGCCTGAAGGAAGTATGAGGAAAGCTGGAAACAGGCCTATAAAATACAGAAATCCTGATTGAATTTTGCTGGAGTGACCCAAAAACCATAAAAGGAAATTCAATTGATCGGCCCTAACATCAGCCATTAAGGCGTATTAGCACATAGCTGTGACGACAGACACAGCCCAGTATTAGTCAGATAACATGTACTCACCACTGGGCGCACTGCTTAAGATTCAAACATTTTCTCAAAGAGACTATTCATACTGTAGGGTTAGGTGCTCTGTACAGTGTATTGACAGTAGACTAAAAGATTTATAACTTTTATAAAGCATGTGATATTTCCAACATACCTGTTTCTCCTATTTGGGATAACATATCTTGTATCACGCTTTCAGCAGAACTTGTCTGCAAACTGTGTTCATACCTAGCTGTGTATACGCTATGATCTCTTAAGGATATAAATCAAATTTTCAACTAATAACTCCGGATAATCTGTGCTGATTCACCTTGATGGAGAGCTGGCTGATGTTAGTATACAGGCCGACAGATTTGATTTTCTGCCTTTTGTCTGTCAGTGTGCCACCTGCTTCCTGTGAACTGTTGAAAAACCAATGTGAACATTATCTGTCTTTACGTTTTGTGGTTTTTACAGTTCTGTAATAAGATTGGGTTTTAGTAGTTTAACTCAGCAGTAGCACTCGACAAAGGCAATGGCTGGTGTTAGGGGGTGCCCTATTGCAGCTGCACATTCTGCACCACCAGTTGTTTTGCCCCTGCACCAGGGTTTTGAATTGGTTGTTGTGTATTAGTATGTTGCCATTTGATAATATTTAGAAACTTATCAAAAATAAATAAATACCTGAAGCCATTTAAAATAAATACCATAACCTCAACTAGTACAAAAGTTACAAGTGTGTGAGAATGGGTGTGAGAAGGGAACCGAGATGCAGTCTGAAGATGGACAGTAATTGTCCTGACCATCACGGGAAGTTTTTTTGGTCGGCAGTGCAGATGAGCAGTGTGACTGTGAGGAGGGACAGCCACCCCAAGGTTGTGGAGTGGAGAGATCTGGATGAGGTGTAGAGATTGAAGATGAAATGAGATGACACTTGTAGGTGTTTGTGTAGGAGACTTGAATAGATGTTTTTTAATTTTCCTCAGAAGTTAAGTTTCTCTGGTTTTGTGATGGGCTTAGACAATGTTGGCAACTCTAGCTAAGATCAACCTTAACATCTTTGTTTTCTTTCCCTGTCTATACAGTGTTTACTGGACACCCTCCTTCCTTGGCCATTCAGCTTATCTGATCACACTTGCTTCAGGATAACAGAAGAAACATTTTGACATCAAAGATCCCAGTCTCTGTTTTAGATCTGTAACCATGTTGGGACTTCAGAACACCAGAACTGGCGGCGACCTGCCGACCAGGACCTATCGCTGTGTGGCTTGTGCGGCCACATTCTCAGGGCTGTCCTCTTTACTGGTCCACCAGGCCTCACATGCCAATGATGGAAACCCACTGGACAAGCTTCAGCCACCCTTAAGCCCGCCAGGGATCTCCTGCACCCACTGCAGCATCGTGTTTGCCAATAAGGAGCTCATGAATCAGCATCGTTGTGGAGCCCTCCCTACCTCTTCATCCAGTTTCATATGTGAGTGCGGAGAACAGTTCCAACGCCATGGCGCTCTGTTGGACCATAAACGTTTACAACACCATAGCTCTGATCTCCAGGTTCAGGACTGTTCTGTAGAAGAGGAAAACAAATGCGAAACAAAGGGGACTGTCTCTAGCCCACTGGACCAAACAAACCCATCCTCTAGTCAGGGTTTCAGCCCTGTTTGTGGTTCAAATTCAGGCACTACTGAACTCCAGCTCATCCCGCTTCTGACTGGCATGGCGACTGCCCCTGAGAATGAAAGAAGGGAGGATTTTTCAGTGCCAACCACACGTCTGTCTCATTTTACCAAATCCCCCCTGGTCCCAGGGCAGCTCATGACTACCCCTGTCTCCCAGCCTGTGTTATTCAGTGCATTGCCAGCTTTCACATCACCACAGGATCAACCCTTGCTCTTTGGAGGCAAGGCAATGGGACCCTTTCTGTCATCAAATGTTTCCACCTCCAGCAGCATTCTCCCGCTACACCAACCGCAAGACCTCCAGCAACCCAAGAAAACTTTGAAAAAGATGTTGTTTTCAGAACTGGTGAAGCGCTTACCACCAGCTCGGATGTCTTGGAATCATACCAAGGGGAATGCTTTCTCCAAAAATGCAGTGAGCACTGTGGCAGGTGTGGAAGCATCGCCTGCATCACCTTCGGGAACTTCAGTACGTCAGCTCCGAAAACTGCTGGCCAAATCTGCTGCAAAGAAAAAAGCTTTATCTCAAGCGTCTGCCATTTTGAATCTTATCACTTCAAGTAAACCCCACACCAAAATGGCTAATGACATTGTCAATTTGAATAGGACTTTTCTCCCTGTGGTTGCGCTTGTGACACGGCAGAAGCTGTTGGGCAGTGGCAAGGATGGGATGGAGGGGCGACACCAATGTGGCCGCTGCCGGAAGATTTTTCAGGACATGGACAGCCTGATTCTACATCATGCTGTGCACAGGAAGGAAAGGGTTAATGGCTGCCGTCGCTGTGGTCATCTACTTATTGGTAAATTAGCCATTCCAGAAAACCACTTGTGTCCCCAGACCTCCAGCTTATCTCCCCAAGATATTTTCTCAGTGGGAATTCTGCTCTCCTCTCGCTCGGGCACTCATGCGCACTCCAGCCAACCGGGCAGTGTGGTGGCTAATACCTTGCAGATGACCACCCCCCTCCCCAGTACAAAGAAGAATTATCACTGTTTCCTCTGCAATCAGAGCTATACTCGCTTATACGGTCTAAAAAAGCACAAGTGTCTTGGGATGACTACCATCCTCAAGGCTGCTGCATCCCACAAGAAAGATGGGGTCCAGTCCCCAGCAATGGGGATGAGAGTGGATGGCGAGCTGAAAACAGCTGAGAAGCAGAATGAAGTGGCGGGAGATGATTTGTCACTGACGCACAAAAGCGTTGGGGTGGGACCTGCAGGTCCGCTTGGTATCAAATTGGAGGCTTTCGAAGTGGGGTCTGTGACAGGAGTGATGTCCCCTCAATGCCTGGAGGCTGAACGTCCTCATTTGGGAGTCAACCCAGGCTCACCCAAGATGTTCATGCCCTTTCCTCACAATTCAGCCGAACATACACTGTCAAAAACTCCGCCATCACAGACGGAGGGAAGCTGTGATTTTCCTGCGCAAGCTTTTCCACCTGTACTCCAAGGTAATTTGGAAGAGGACAAGAGAGAAGGCGAAATGGCTAGTGGCGGTGCAGAGAGAGGGAAGGGAAAGGGACAGTGGACAGTGCCGATAGATGATTCAGAAATTGATCAACTCATAGAGGCAGAGGGCGCTGATGATGATGACGATAATGAGGAGGAAGTGATGGAATCCATTATTGAGAAATCCATTGATTCTACACAAAATCAGAACAGCTCTCAGAATCAGGCTTTTCAAGGAGTCGGTAAATGTTTCACCTGCTGTCACTGTGGAAAAAGCTATACTCGGCGCTTCACCATGCACCAGCACCAAAAGAAATGCCCCTTAGGAGTAAGGCCGGCGATGCAGCAAAATGTGAGGAAGACACTGAAAGCCAGTAAAGCCTGGCCGGGCAAGCAGAGCTTTGATTGTCTCCAGTGTGGGAAGAGCTTCAGCTACAGGGACACACTGGTTCTGCATCAGAGAAACTGCCAGCTAAGGAACGGCAGAGGTGATGGGCACGGAGACCCCTCTGGCCCAAAAAAGAGGAGCAGTATGCCACTGCAACAGGACCATTTAGCCAGCCAGGGGAAGCTGTTTGTGTTGCCACCAGCTCCAAAACCAAAAGGCAGCAAAAAACCAGCCACTGGTGGAGATTGGGGCATTATGTCATTGCCGTCTGTCCTGCCAAGAAAGGTAACTTGTGAGTGTGGTGAAGGGTTCACCTGCCCACGGCTTCTGTTTGAGCACCTGCAGTTGCACGCCCAGGAGTCCTACATCTGTCCAGACTGTGGTGAGAACATGACGTCCTGGCCAGTCTTCGAGGCCCACCTTCGCAAACATCAGCGTGCTGCGTGCCAAAAGTGCAACCAGACTTTCAGTCATCGCAAGTCACTGCAAAGGCACCTGAAGAAGAACAGGTGCAGGAGCAACGCCGCGGCGGAGAAGAAGCACTGCTGTCCGCGCTGCAAGCTGGAGCTGCCCAACGCACTCGGCCTCAAGCTTCACATGCAGAGCCCGGCCTGTAAACCTCCCCACAAGGTCCTTCGATGCCCCGTGTGCATGCGTGCATTTGGTGGGGTAGAGGGGCTCCAGAAGCACCTGATGGTCCACACTCACCCAAATGCCTTTCACTGTCAGCTGTGCCAGCGCAGCTATCCCAGCCTCACGTCACTGAAAGACCACCGAAGGAAGGTTCACCGCACGGTGAAGGAGAAGAGTTCAGGTCAGGAGAGTGTGGGAGGGGTGCCAGTATTATGAGCACTTTTTTTGCTAAAAGACATTTAATGATGAGATTTGTTCCCCCATCCCCACACACACACACACACACACAAAGGAGAATATCCCTGTCTTCCATAAAACCTGGAAAGTTAAAAAAAAAAACTAAAAGGGAATATCCTAGGCAGAAAGTGTTTTGGACTACTTTACCAAACACATTAACAAAAAATGAGAATGTCTGGTTCATTCCAGCAATTCAGACATTTCTATGTTCAAATCATCAGTGGACAATGAATTTTTTTCACTTGGCAGTCTAGTTTTGATTTGTGATTTCCCCCAGCCCCCCCCCCCCACACCATTTTTCCATGGTCATTGTTTCGAACTGAACAGTGTGATGTGTATTCCTGTATTACAGTTATTAAAAAGACTTCAATAATTTACTTGAACTAATGTAGGCTGACGTTAAACTGAATTCCATTTTAGATCTGTATTTCATGTTCTTGTTAGTAAAGTGAAACATACAAAGCACTAGTAAGAACATGTTTATTATTAAAAATGTGATGTTTTAAGTTACACGATGATGGCCAGGATGGCCAAAGCATCATATTTATTATGATAAAATAAACATATTTTATGTGCAAATGTCACACCTTTCAGCTTATCTGCAAGCATCATTTTTAAGCTCGCGCCTTGAGCACAAACTTTCCCACATTTTTTATCATATATAAAGTATATGGTTTGAGTTCATAACTATATTGATGGGCCTGATAAATAAATGCAAGATGTGCATTTATATTCACATTAATGTTTGAAATGTGTTTTTTTAAGTCAAAAAGTGGTGGTTTTATCTGTCCATTAGAAATGGGTAGTTTCACCCAAACCTCAGTTTGATAAAGCTTTGTAAAATTAGTTGAATCAGACATTGTCTTGATCTCAATAAACTGTTGAAACTGAGTGAAATTTGCTGCAGATGCACAATTTAATAACAGAATATCGTATACGTTGTTTCCATGAGAAGGGAATGTGAACTACAAATGAAGACTAGTGATAACCCCTGTCTGCAATTTAACCATAATTTCAGAAGTGTGTGCTTTCTACAACAGTTCAATATGTGTAGTATATAGCCTAGTCAGTTAAATAATGGTATTGAAGTAGGCTATTTAGAAACTTAGATAACATACCTGAGGGGATGCAAGAGCAAACGCATTGCATGGAAGATGAAGCAGAAGTACTCATTTTTGAATAATGAACATGGCTGTTCTACAATTTAAAGGTTTAATATGTCCTTTGTCAATGAACTAGGACATTTTTAGAAAATGTCATCTATAGTGTATATGTTCTGCATTTTTTTTTTACACTTGTAAACATGTAAGTAAAGTGTGTTAAACATGACTGTATTCATCATGCAACATTCGTAAATAAATACACAGGATAACTATAAGGGACTTGTGGAATTACTACATCGATTTTTTGATTTGTTGTATGCCTTAAATGGGTGCATGTAAAAAGGCCTTTTAAAAACGTACTTTCCTATAGTGCAGTACTTTTTCAGATCTTTTCTGAAATGTGTATGTCTACAGATGTAACACTAGACAATGTTCAAACATAGATATTGTCATCTGAAAGTTTATTTTTTAAGGAGTTATTCCATTCAAAACCAGACATTCATCATTTTTAAGCTGTAGGCACATTATATACCCTTGCTGTGTACAGAAATTCCCATTTTCCTCACTTAGGTGCACACGATGGCTTAAAAAAAAAAAAAAAAACGGTACATTTTATGAACAGATTATGCCATGTTCTCGGGAACATGAAAAGTCATGCATGAACAGTAAAGTGGTCTGGTTAATTCCTTTCATTTGCCCATCTGTTCACTCCCTTGTACCATCACTAATGTATTTAAACACATTAGGCATGCATCGCCTGCTCAACGCAGTGCATCTAGCAGCACACGTGACATTTCATCTTTCTCATACACATTATGCATTCCAGCGTTCTTACACATTATGTATTCCACATTGTAAATAGTCATGTATTTCATTTCACATGAAACTCTTGTATTCTGGGTTCACACACTGGCTGAGACAGGGATGCCAGACAGGGTCAGGACGGAACGTTCCTGAGAATGTATTCAGTCTCCTGGTCTCTCATATCAGTCTTATATAGCTTTGTTTAGCAATTGCAAGAGTGAGTGATGCTGTAACGACTGTGCCAGGACTCTCAGGACTCTACAGTCAGCTTGCCATGAAGGTTGGGACCTGGTTGCGGTTTGTCCCCTTGTTAGGATGGGAGGGTGGGGGGGGGGGGTGGGTGGAGGGTGGTGTAGGTTTTGTCCAGGAATGCAAATGGTGGATAAGAATTTCTGGTTTCTGCCATGGTTACGGGTGGTTCCCATGTGGGTCTATATATGTTGGATGTATTGGAATGGATACTGCAGAGTTCTCATTGACTGCCTTCAGGTTGTTCTCCCTGTGTGCATATTGGTCAATAAACATTGTTGTTTGTACAAACTTCCGGTGTCATCATTGGTGTCTCCTGGGATTTGATTTGGGGTCACTTCACTAAGCTCTAGTATTAATTTGGTTAGTTTGTGTACCTGAGTGACTGTGGGACTGTGCCAATACTGGTGACTGTGCCACAGTGTGGCAAAGTAGCATAGAACAGGTAGATAAATTTAAACACCTTTCCAAAAACTGTAAGTACACTAAGTGCAGTTACTTCCTGATTTATGTAAGCGGAGAAGGCTAGGAATTGAGTGAGGACAAAGTATGCTTCAATGTCATGTTTCCAAGTGTGCAAAAACACAATCTGGGAATGTATACTCTTGCATATTTGAGGAGTGTAAATGCTTAATGGGCACTAGTAAAGGCTTGTTAACTTCCATTCTTCTGTGCATTCAAAGCCTGCAAGGATAAATTTCAGAACACACCTAACGGTTAATGGATGGCTTTTTGTTGGAATAGTCTGAAGACCACTTCCATAAAGCCTTGTTCGAAGGTTAAAACTAGTACATACTGCAGATTAGATAAACACTTGATTCATATTTCACCCTTAATATTAAAATGAATCCTATAATGTTCAGTGATCTTACATTAAACTTAGCAGTGCACACAGTAGAGTTAATAAATATTGATAAAGAAATTCTTTGTTTTTACTGCCCTGTTGCAATGTCATGGCACATTGAACTGGGCTGTCAGGAACAGGAAAATACACATCTCAGATTTGGTTGAAGGACATGACAAATACTTTTAAAAGGCTTTAGATTTAGAGTAGTGCAGTATAGTTTTACAGTAATGTGAACCTTTTACATAAAAAATATACCATATTTTAAGGTTTACTGAAATGTACAGTATTCATCTGCAGTGTGGTTTGTTATTGTTTTGTTCAGTGTCTTTACTTCAAAGGAGGAGATTCGGAGATTCATGGAGCACCTGGCAATACTGGGTTGAAAATAACCCAGTCGTTTGGTCCCTTTTGCATAGTGCAATGGCTGCCATTGTCATTTTTAGGTTGCGACAACTAAATTATGTTTACTATGTTAGCTATTGTGAGCAACCAGAGGTATAGTAGCCTGTTCATAATACCAGTGATAGCTTGATATATATTTTAAAGAAAATAAGGCTGACAAATGCATATTTTGGAAAAAATACCCTTAATGTAACCCTCTCAATGTTGTCAGTCGTATTTCAGTGTGAACAGTTTTTGAAAAAATCAGCCCAACTGCAGCTGACATATTAATGTTAGAGTCCCTATTCTCTAAGCCAGTTTTACTGTATTATCAATGTGGCAGCTTTACCATCATTGTCAAGTGTCATTTGGTGGGACAAAGTATTCAATCTGCTTAGATTTCAGCACTGTGTGGCTAGCTCAAGTGATCTACTGAATGTGGAAATATATTAGTATCATTGTGTTAATAAAAAGTGCTGTAAATGCTATTCCTTGCCTCTCTGCCTATGCCAGACATCACCGAGTCATTTTGCTCGTTGTATTCATACAACTGCAGCCTGTAGGGTACCGCTGAAGGTACCGACTGCTCATGTTTTTCTCTTTTCTGTTCTATCTATAAAATGTATTGATCCAGGAAGAATGTAAACTGGTATTGTCTGCTTCTGTTGATTACCACAGTGTGAGCTTTCAGCGCCTAATTTTCGCTGGAGCAAGTTCGATTTATTTTTACAACACTCATAGGAAATACAAGGCGCTCATCAGTAATACTATTTCCGGGCCGTGACAGCCGTCTGACTACGTTTCTTTTCTAGTTCATGCAGCTAGAGTTCTGTGGGCAGCAGGCGGTGCAGTTGCTCAGCTGCAGTTGCTTTTGCTGTCCCCAAAAACACTGGGTAGGTAACGATATACTCCATGCCACTAGTGGGAGCGTATATCATAACACAACGGGTAATACAATTTCGCGTCACTTTTTAACCATAGAATAATAGGTTTTTTGAGTGGAAATCACACCACAGGGAACGACCAGGGATGTAGATATAGAAAGAGTAGTGTTGTTTAGCTAAGTTAGTTGTATGATTGTACGTCGAAAGGTAAAAAACCTTGTTTTCTTCGGAAGGTGTATGGGATTTGTCACCAAAGGTAAATAAACTTCTGTCTATATGCATTCTTTTGCGGATAAATTAGCCACAAAATCGAATGACTACCAAACATTAGGTAGCCCAGAAGCTATATCCGGTGGGATCTTTTTAGCGCCAGAAATAAGGGTATATCGTCGATAATAGTTCATCAATGGCGAGCTAGCTATATAGTCAGGCAAATGGGAGGAACAATAGCACAAGTGTTACGGGTCAAAACCAATCCAAGCCCTAGATATTACATAATGCATGCTGGTTCACTTGAAGTAACGTGAAAATAATTCAGTTTCGCAAGGTTAATTGTGGCTAAGCGTGATTGGGCTTATAGGTACACTGGCTTCCAGTTTCTTTTTGAATTGATTTTTTAATTTTTACTTGTCTTTTTTAATGCAAGTCTAGGCCGAGAATACATTGCCAGTCTTTTAAAAGAATACAGCCTACCACATTCCCTTATATCCTCAATAGAAAAAAAACTTGCTGTCCCTGCCACATTTTTTAAAATGAAGACATGGCTTGATTTGTAGCTTAACATTGACATTTGTAGCTTGATCTTGAATTTATGAAATACTGTGCCAGATTTGTAGGGCTTATAATTCTGTTTTTATTGTTTAAAAACCCATTTTTCTACACAAAACAAAACGTGTACCAGATCTGTTATTGCAGCTAGCCAGACAAAACACAGATTTTTTTTATGTGTTGCAAATTTCCAGTGTTTCTGCCACTGGATTATTATTTACATTTAGAAAGATAATATAACAGTTTGGGCATCTTTATGGCTTAATGGCGAAGGAATGCGTCTTGTAACGTGTATGTTGCCAGTTGGAGCCCCGCAGTGGAATTCCTTTATTAAATATTCAGCTGTATAAATGACTGTATTCAAAGACCTATTTATAATTGTATGACAACAATTTTGATTTTGAACAATTTTTAAGACAAAAAAAGCTTTCTTTGTCTCTGCACCTGTACCCCAAAGACGTTTGCTGGATGGCTCAGGATGGTGACCTGTGATAATTCCTTTCTGTGCTTTGTTCTGTGCCCCAGTGATACCGTGTGGATGAAGATACAAGAACGCTGGAGCAGCTGGAGCATACTATTCTTTGAGAGGACAGGCAGTTTGCAAAAAAAGGACACTCAAGTTCAAGAGAAAACGACTTGCAGAGAACAGTATGGATATTCAGAAATATCAAGGACTTGTAAACTTGCCATCGTGTCATTCAAAACAGAACAGCTTTTATGAGCTAATGAAAATTCACCACAATTCTGCTAGCACTTCTCCTGTAACTTTGAAGCCTTTGTTCTGTTTTGGCTGTAAAGGGACATTTTCTGACAGATTTTCATTGGAGGAACATGCATGCACAAATGTCAGTTACATCTGTACCTGTGGAATGGTATTTCAGCAGTACTTTGAGATGAAAGGTCACCAGCTGGAGCATGGAGATGGAGATCTAAGCCGCTTCCTGCAGAACTGGAAACCGACGAGACCGCAGGAGCCTGAAAAAGTACTGACGTTTGATTCATTTTTCCCAACCAAGGTAGCTGATCTGCCTAGGCATGTCAATCCAATGACAGAACAAGTGAAAACGATCACAGCGAGTCCCACCCGTAATGTGGGTTCCCTGGAGCCCAGTTGTCCCCGTGGAGCCACTGTGGATCTTCGCCGACGCTTTCTGCCCGTGGTGCGCCTGTGGTCTCGTCAGACATTTGAGACAGGAAAGAAGTTCAGGTGCGGAGCATGCCGTCTGTCCTTCCACAGAATGGATCAGCTGATAGAGCACCACCGATTTCACACAAAGGAGGGGGTGTACGGGTGCCTCCGCTGTGGACTGCTCCTGGTCAGCCAGGTGTCCCATCCCACGCACCATCAGTGTGGCACTTACTTCGCAAATCCCAAAACAAGGTACACTGTCGGGAAAGTTCTGCCAAGGAAGCTGGCAGAGCAAGAGGGGAAGACGTTTTTCCGCTGCCCGTGGTGTCCTGTTGCCTACCAGCTGGAAATACAGCTGCGAAAGCACGAGATGTTATGCAGGTTTGGGAAATATGGGATGGTGAATGGGCTACGGGAAAAGAACATGCTTCGCTGCAGCGTGTGTCAAGGCCACTTTAGCTCGGCTAAGAGAATGCAGGAGCACCGTTGCTCAAACCGGCCTGGTTGGGTCCCCGGGCAGGTAATTGGAAACAAGGTTCACAACCACACAGGGGTGCCTAAAGCAACAAGGGTGCAGGCAAATCAGTATTCAGTGCCCCAGAGGCATCAAGAGGAAGAAGTAACTGTTAGGTTCCTCTCCTCTCGTAATCTGAAAACGTACACACACCAGCCTCCGGACAATGCTGGCAGCCATAGGATCATTGGGGAATCACTGAAACTAAAAGGTTTGGAAATGGCACCCATATCCAAGCCAATTATTGTAGAAAAAGGTGACGTGGATATAGATGAGGACTGTTATGTGGTTGAAAGTGCTTCTACAAAAGCCAGTTACCCTCGACCATGACCCACCCCCTGTTTTGCTACTGCCAGAGTATTGAAACTAAGCACACAGACGGGCACATGAGCATGTCTCATTGGTGGTCATCATTTGCCAACTAATACAGAGGCAGACTAGCTTCTGAATACTGGAATGATAGATCTGCCCAGCCATGGGTTAGGGCCCCAGCAGCATTCAAGAACTGAGATATGGTTTATATGTCCTTGGGCCATGCAACATGTGTTAACATCTAATAAGACCTGTGCTACATTATTCAAATGTACGTAGTATGTACTTCTATAGATGTACCCCCTAGTGAACTATATAGGACCTTGCGCACTGAAAAACCTGTCCTGTTATGTCTTTTCCCACTTTCTATGCTGTAACGCTCCACCACTGGGGTTCCTATACCTTTTAATCCCAAGGCCTCCTCGAATGACCACCATGTGGCTGAGGACGCCCTCACTTCCATGAAATGGTTTTTTACCGCTTTGTCCAACTCCCACTGCAGGCTGCAGTTCAAGGGCTCATTAACACACGAATACATGGACGCATATGTGAGTCATGATCATACTGTATAATGGGTCCTTCTGAGACAGCTATTTAATGCATTATTAACATTAATAATTGAACTCAGTGCACTCCGCATCGATGTGTGAACCAAGAAAAGTTTATTTTAATCTAAAACGTAATTATGTATTAAAATAACCTACGAAGAGAAAATAGATTTCTATTTCTCTGAGGACTTCATGGGGCTTCTTTGTAGACTTCAGTTTGCGAACCCCTGCTCTACAGTGTGAGCGCAAATAGTTTTTAAATGCATTTTGGTATTGTATATACGTACCTGCTGTTCTCAGGTATTGTGTTGCAGAATGTTCAAGTTACCAGTAATAAATATTATGTTAAATCTTATGTCAACCTTTGCCTCCTACTTGTCTTTAATTGCTTTGCTAATAATTAGGCTTTCGGTATTTTGGGTAAGGTTGGCAACATTTTTGTGACCCTTGTGTGTTAAGTTTTTGCGCATTAATGAACTTTACACTGAATGTAAAATCAAAGTGTGTGAAAAGTGGCAAATTCTTAGGATGTATTGACTTCTGTTGAAGAGAATGACTGTCACCAAATGGAAAGGTAAGATTTAGTGTGTTGTGGTCAGATGAGAATACAATTGAACTTTTTGGCAATGCACACCATTGGGATGTTTGGTGACAAACGATAAATGCATACAAGGAAAAGCACCTGATACCCACACTACAAAATATGGTGGCGGATGCTTTGCAGCTGTTTTTCTGTTATTGGTCCAGGGATTCTGGTTAAGATAAATGGAATAATCAATTCCACTAAGTACCAGGATGTTATAGCCCAAAACCAGGTTGCCTCTGCCAGGAGGTTGAGACTTGGTCTTAGGTGTACCTTTCAACAAGACAATGACCCCAACACACATCAAGATCAACACAGAAATGGCTGCATAAACACTCCTTATCCTCTCCAGGAGAGGCTTCAGCAAATAATATTCATACGGGTGCCAACAATTTTGAAACCAAAGTTTTGCAGACAAAAGCACTACTCAATAAAAAATATATATCTTTGAAAAATTATTGTGTTACAAGTATGCATCTACCCTATATGTTTAAGCTTGAAATATTACTTGTGTGTGTTGTTCATTTTTTTCAGCCATTTTTGCTCATTTTCATGACAGGTGCCAATAATTCTGGAGTTGAGTGAATACCACATTCTTATCCAACATATAGCCTCAACAGTGAACCCCTGGACTGTGACACCCTAAAAGAAATATGAGGCGGAGCACTAGCCAATAGCCCCCTGTGCAAAAAGAATTGGTGGGACAAAATGAACACAAAACCAAATGAGCAAAATATTGTTGGCCCAAAATGAGAAATTCACCATTAGCTCAACTCGAGACAACTCAAGCTAACTGAACAAGCCAAACAAAAACATGTGGATCATTCTAATTATACATATGAACTCCAACCTTACACAAATTGAATATCCTGCAGTATACTGTAAATATTTAACCTTTTTTGAAAGTGTAACAATGTATTTCACAGCAGTGTATTTTAAAATACATGGCTAAACATGTGAAAGTATAATGAGTATAAATAATTTCATACATTTTCTAATATCTGTAATCTGTAACATTTTAATGTCCATCAGACCAACATTTGACCAGGTTTTGGCCAGTGAAATTCAATGACATTTTTAAAAATGGCCGCCATGGGGAGTCTTTCCTGGGACATGCTCTGCCTGTGTGAGGAATGTGGTGCTTTTAACATAAATCGCACAATTCCAGTAGAAATTGTACATTCTTTACTGCAGTATCCGCAATTCACCTAGTTGGGAGGAAACAGGCAATCGCGTTCTTACGTAGTTAATTGCATTCTAGGCATGATTGTCCTTGTAGTTTATCTCTCCGAAACTTCCGCCGTCTGTCCACTATCGATGAAGTCAAATGATAGGCAGCTAGTTGTAGCAAGCAAAACGGAGCATCGACTTCCTGTCGACCACGGATGTTGCATGAGAAACAATAGAAAACCGCACAAAATATAAAAGAAAAAAAAACTAGCGAAACAAGCACGTGCACGGAGTCAAAGTATGCGTGCATGTTTTGGGGAAAAAATAGTCAATGGCGAAATTATCTGTTTTTGATTCCAATTGGTTGTAAGTACAAACCATGAAAACAGAGCCTGAGGCCGAAGACTAGGACTGCTGCAGCTAGCTAGCTAGCTAGCTGGCTTGAAAATCGAAAAGGACTGGCGCTGCTGCTGGTAAGTGGCTGTGATTTGGGAAGGAATGCTGAGTGTAGCCAAATACCTGACTACCGAACTGAGAGGTTAATACCGACATGCGACGTTTAATTCACGAACTAGTGAAATAGTGGGTCAGAAAAACGGGAGACGCAAATACAACAAATTTTCAAGGTAGCTAGTTGGCTATATCATTGCCACTGAAGCTAGCTAGCTACAACGACAATCTTTTACAAGCGAGCTACCTTAAACGGAAAATGTCCTAAAGGTTTTGAAGGTAGCAAGCACAATATAAATGCAAGGCATGAATCTGTGAGGTCATAGTATTAGCTAGCTATACCAGCTTGTTACTTCAGCTATGTGTAACTAGCTAGCTACTTGTATTTCACTATTTGTTAGCTGTAAAAGCTGACCTTATTTCGGTATCCAGTGACCGGCTTGCTAGATACTGTTTTTTAAGACGAAAACTGTATCGCTAGGTGCACTAGTGGCTATTCCGCCCATCTTTAAAATGTAGCTAGGATGTCCTTGAATTCCTTGAGCTTGCTTATTTCATTGCTTATCTTGTGATTTGTCCCTAGTCTTAATTATAAGCTAGCTAGCTGTCACCTTCGGTTATACTCATCATTTTCCAAATGATTTGTAGGTAGCTAGCTAAAAGTACAAAAACACAGAACGTCCATAGCTAGACTAATGTTAGCTGTTTATCTGGCAGGTTAACGAAATCCGAATCATTGACTCACAAAATGGGGGCTGATGCTGTGCTGGGCATAGTTGTGGTCAGGGGTCTCCCAGAAAACACGTTAAATTAACTAAGTGATTTTCATTGGAAAAACTAACAAGAAAACATGCTTGACGCAAATCTTTTTCACACACGAAGTGTTCAACGTTCTTTACTAATCCAAATCTGCTGTATCAAATGAACAAGCTAGACTAGGCTGATTCTTTCTATGCATCAGTTGGCTAAGCTAAACATGAATGTGGGCTATATTTAATTTAGCTAACGTTACGTAAATTGTTTCTTGAAGTGTGGTGAATTGTTCTAGGTATGGGGTCACGCCCCCCTTCGTTACTCTTGTTAGATTTATTCTATAAGAATGTCCATATGTAGCTTTCACTTTGGCCTACAGTTTTGTTAAAGGCATACTATGCATGATTTCTTTGCCTTGCTGTTGGTCCTTTTCTACAATCAAAGAAGTCTCCTCCTCCGTCTTCAACCCCGCCCACTCACCCCCCAGTTTCCAACCTAGTCACAGATGGGGAATTCATTAGAAACTACCAGTAAATTTCAACCATCAATTACGGGACCAGACCACAAACAGTACATGTACAAATAATTTGAAAACCAGACATTTTGTCAAAAAACCAGATGTCTGGCAACCCGAGCTGGGTAGGTACTGGTAAGATTACGTACAGGTCCAGTAGAAAACAAGCCAACTCCTCCAAATGTGTCCCAAACACATTTTAGTACAAGAAACAGGCAAAGGTGCACAAATTCAGCTCAAATGCATGAAGGCAGAGATTGTTAGTGCAACATAGATATACCTTGCCATGGTTATTTTATTATATTTTCAAGGTAAAAATCCAGCATAGTTTGCCTTTAATGAGAATAGGGAAACATTGCTTGAAAGGAGATTTGCCTGGCTTGGCCTATTTTTCAGTTGTAATATGCAACTAGCTATATAGAACATTGTTCTCATTGTCAACATAAATCGTAATTAGAGGTTGTTTAAAATGTAGCTCTGAATCTTCTGCTAGATAACAAGGTTGCTTGATTCTAGGTATTGTTTGCTAATAACAATTTTTACTATGAAAATTAATAGCTATACATTGAATTTTCTAGCTTTCTTGCATGTCGGGTAGCTTGCAAATTTTAGCAGTTCTCATACTAGCCCCATTGGCTTTGTGCTCATTTTTATTTGAGCTACAGTTGTAACCCCGGAATTGCAAAAAGATAACCATTGTTTTAGTTAGATATAAATAAAACGGTGTCTTGAGACACTTTTATTGCGTCGCAGAACGATTTGGCTCATAAGGCCCTCAAGGGGAAACAAATGCCAAAAATGCATGTCCAATATTCGTAGCCTAGAATTTGTATTCAGTCAGATCAGCTGACACCGGTTCGTAACATGTCGTGAGCAAGCAAATGTCTGAGGAAAGTATATCTCTTTGGAGTGTATGCTGGCAGGATCCAATTTTTTTCTGGATGAAAGTGAATGAGTAGTACCTCAGTCTTAATACAGAAAAGACTAAGTTATTAAATTAAAAATTATTATCATCGTCTGGTCAGTTCTGAAAACAGTACCTACCTATTTGGTGACATAGACCAAACAATCTCCAGCCATGCAGCTTCTTTTTTAAGTCCTTGTGTAAAGTACTTGTGACATCATAGATAAGCAGACACTTCTATTTCATGTTTTAGCCTCTTTTCGTCCATGTCCACAATGTCTCCTCAGCATTAATGAAATACAGTAGTTCAAATGCAGTTCCACCAATATAATTTGGATTTGGGGTACACCACCAAAATGTCGTTGAAATGGAGACAGAATGAGTGATGAGACAGAACTGGATGACGTTGCACTCTAAGTTAAGCCCTGTGCTTTGTTCAGGGTCTGGTTTGTACAAGTGACTGCATTTCAGTGCCAGTTTTAGTGAGGCAAAGCACTTCATAGTGTGTGGTTCGTACTGTATTGACAGTCATTATTTAGAAGAAGATGGCCTGGAATACAAAATGGGATTTTAGACGAAGCAGCATGTCTGAGCAATGTATTGGCACAGGGATCTCAAGCTCAGCTCCTTGAAGGCTGCAGTGTTTGCTTGTTTTTGCCGTGCTGCAGAACTCAGGTAATATTTATTAACTAATGAGTCCATGTAGCCTACTTGGTTTCCAAAGCCTTAATTGGCTACTGATTGAAACAAAGCCGCAAAAATAGATGCATAGGTCCATATTTACTAAGGATTTGTGGGGCGTTTATAGACCCTAAGGAGACAAATAGCTTTTTCCCATATTTACTAAGGTGCTGTATCGGAGTTGTGTGCAAGTAAAACAACAGAAATGCAGCATCCCTAAAATTTCCATGTTTGGGTTAATGTTGTATTTTAGAGTGTTCTGATGTTAGACCCAAAAATATGGGAGGATAGAATGGAATTGTATGCATACAGCTACAGCTTATTTATCATGGCTGGTGGTCATTGCAGCAAAGGTAATTGCATCTGTTTTTAACATCTGCAAACAGTGGGTGTTAACTTCTTTCCAGCACAAGATCAATATGGCCATTTATAAGAGTAGACATTGCAGTGTGCTAGAGTATGGAAGCGTCATTTAGAGTTTCCCTTTGGTGTGTGTCAGTATTGGCACCACTACTAAACACTTCTTGCTGGAATACAGGCAGGTACTTTTTCAGCACTTGTTACTAACCCTTGGAAAGTTTCGCTCATGGACTTTTCACCATTCCAGTGGGTCCTCCTCAGTGTCTGCCTTTAGTGTCGAAAGGTTGGCCTTCAATTCACACACTATTGCCTCGTTCAAAGAGGCGGAATCAGATTTGGCTGCAGTTTTTTCCACCTGATGTTTTGCAAAATTGCAAACAAAGTTGCAAAATACTAATTTGCATAGGCTCCATAAGGCAATATTTTACTATATTTCATAGGAACCCTCATGGAAGTGCATGTTACCCTATGGAGCTACCAACCACAGTGGGCACTCAAATAGTCCGGATTCAATCTAAGGCTGTGAGGGTCACTTGTGCATCACAGTGTAATGCCATGACTTGAATGAGCTGCTCAGCAGCCATTTTTCCCTGCTTATACAGCTAGTTTAGTGGGCCGCTGACTACCGAATGCAATATAGTTTTCCATTACTCTGGCTTAACACAGTATTTTAACTTCTGAATTGTTCGTCCAATGATGTGCTCCAAATCTTGCAAATGCTTTTATGTAAAAACGATGTCACAAAATGTTTTGAATCATATTTATTTAATATTCACTATTATATATTTACCTGCGACAACTGAGCAATCCTCATCTTGCTCGAATCAAGCTATGAATCTAGCTAGTGAAAATGAAGATAATTCCTGAGTTGTTTGGTTCTGTTAAACGCATGACAACAGTCGGTCAGCTAACCATACTGCACAGAGTAACCTGTATCCCCCCTTTCATACCAAAGCCAAGCCATAGCAAACTCATGTTAAACTCAGGTCAAGACCAGGGTTGCGATCCTGGGTCAGATAACACAGGTTGACCCATTCACACCGATGGCAGACACGCATTTTACCCTGCGTGTTGCTTCGGTGTGAAAGGGGTATTCATTTATGTCAGAGGGATATAATTCTTTCCCCGTTAGTGCAACAAAATGTAAGTGTAATGTGTACTATTTAGTGATTTATGAATGTGCATTTTTTTTCTTTTTCCAATTTTGACAAAATTTTCTTGTCTTCCTCCCGAGTGAGATTATTGACACTTATTGTCCCTGTGTACTTGGGAAAGGAAAGTTAAAACTGCTCAATTACAAATTGCTTGGGTATTGCTTGGTTAGTTGGTTGGTTAGTTGCTTTAAAATATCTTTATGTGCATTGGTCATGGTTTTTTCTTACATGCAGACTGAAAACCTGCCATTACTGTCTCAAATTTGCAGATAGAAGTTAACAATAAATTAACCAAAATTGCAGATTTTTGGTTAATTGAATGCATTATAAGATTTACAGTATGGGTAACCAAAAAACTGAATATAGCAATGGGCAGTTTAATGCACTACGTATAGCTAATTTTACACCAAATACAAAAGAAAAACAAAAAATGAAATCTGCAGTGCACCATTTCCAAAATATTTTCTTTTTGAAATTATTTTAGTTTTTAAATAAATAGAGGGTATGCACATGACGTCACCGCAGGCGAAAGTGCCGCGGTTACACCCACTGAGTGGCAGAAAGACTATGAGTGACAGCGTTAGCATTCAGCTTGAATGCCGCAAAGACACAAAAAACATCTAAAATGGGAAAGAGCTGTTGTGCGATTGACTGTACAAATAGATTCAATAAGAAATCTGAGCTATCTTTTTACAGACTGCCGAAAGCTAAAGAAAAGAGAAGCAGATGGATCGCTGCAATTCGCAGAAACAACTGGAATCCAGGCACTGAAATGTGGATTTGCGGTTGTCATTTTGTGTCAGGTAGGCTATGTTGGATTTTTGGGTAAAATCATGCCTTATGTTATGTACTGTATTGACTACTCATCAATGAAATATTTAGCATCTTTCATTTATATTCTGTGTAACTGTAAAGTTTTTGTCAGCACTTATTAAAAAACATCCATGATGATGAGCCTTGTGTTCTATAAACAAAGGGGGATGGTTAGATCGTATTAGCTAGCCAAGCATATAAATTATTAAGGTATGATTTTACCCAAAAATCCAACATACCTGACACAAAATAACAACCGCAAATCCACGTTTCAGCGCCTGGATTCGAGTTGTTTCTGCGAATAGCAGCAATGCATTTGCTTCTCTTTTCTTTAGCTTTCGGCAGTCTGTAAAAAGATAGCTCCGACTTCTTGTTGAATGTCCATGGACCACTGGTTATTTGGTAAGTTATAAGGATCACTGTCGAGTCCAACTGCCTTTAATTTAAGCAGATAAGAGTTTGTTTTTCTCTCGGTTTTGCTATTTCCTATACTAAAGACAGCCATGTCACAGCATGTTTGCCACTCAGTCCTGTCTGAGGGGGCGTGTTCCGGTGGGAAAGTGAGGTCAATGCATACCCTCTATACATGAGCTTTTTTATGCAGTACACTGCCATAGTTGTGGTGCATGTATGCTTTCATAAGAGTACCTTTTTCTTGTTAATGAGTGGTTATTTCTCCTGTAATTTAGAAGAAACATTTGCATTTATCTTTTGAACCTTTGAAAATGATACATGAACGTGGAAAAACAAAATATGTATCAACTCATTTTTAGCTTGCATTGTTTTATTGCTATATTTAATAATAAATTAATCTAATGAACTTTTCTTTTTAGTGGCCTGCCAGTTCTCGTGAAACAACCCTCAAAGAAGTCTGAAAAGGCATTGTGAGAGAAGACAACACAGGCAAGGTTTCCCTATGATGTTTGAAGAGGAAGACGTGGATCACCAAACTGGCAATGACAATGAGGAATATGGAATGAACAGTGGAGGAAGAGCACAAGGAGAGATTGGAGGACTCCCTGTGGGAGATGTGACACCAGCAGCAGTTGTAGCAGCTCTCTCTGAGTACCTGCCCCACAGTAAAGATCAGTCTCAAAAAAATCGAAGGGGTCGATCCAAAAAGATTTTGCAGCTGAAAGAGGGGAACCAGAGGGAAAAAAATGATTTGGAAGCAGTATTACATGGTGGACCTGGTAATTTAAAGACTCATTCCACTTCTTGTCAGCAACAGAGTACAGATTTAGATAGAGCCTTTGAGAATGGAAGTCCCTTTGACCAAGTTCCTGAAGGGATAAGTAACCAAGAACATGGGTTTGCTTTGTCATCTACTAAAAAACATAGGGACATTTTTACCTGTACCGTAGCTGGTGAGCAACAGGTATCTCCTGAAAGTAGTGGAACAGTAGCCACGATTCAAGATGACTTTCCTCCCTTTTCAGGTAGCAGGTACAACGAGGTAAAGTCAAACACTGAAACTCAGTCTCACCCAGGTGCTACAGAGAGGTTGCACAGAAAGCCTCCAGATAAGTACCCGGGAGGAGGCGAGGGCAGGATTGTAGTTGCACAGATGCCCTGGATTAGCAGTCTCACAGAACAAGATGATGTAAAGGGTGAGAATGATGCTAGACTCCATCCCAGTGGCAGGCTGTCACAGAACTCTTGGAAAAATTGCCAGGGGCAAGGCAAAGACAGAGGAATAGCAATTGAGGAGCAGGAAAAAGTTAAAATGGCAGAATCAGTGATACTAACAAAGACCCCTGCACGGACTGGTGAACTAACGGATCAATTCAGAGACTGTCAGTCTTCATCTGTTATTCCAAGTGTATCTCAGAGTGAAATGTTCCAGTCGGCAGGAAAAGCAGTGAAAGAACTGGTACATGCAGGAGTGCCACATGAACCTAAGGTCAAACGTGGGCAAAAAGATGGTCCACCAAAAACAAACTTGCACTCCAAAACACAGGTTAGGCGAACAGTCAGTGGTTCTCATGAGCTTGGCAACTACTTGGAGGAGAATAGAACCTGCAGGAAGAGAAGTTCAAGCAGTTCTGACCAGTCAAAAGAGAAGATTAGAAAATGCAAGATGAAAGAAAGTGATAAATCTCTTGAGAGTGTTAGAATGGACACAACTGTAAAGAAGGCATCAAGTAAGGCAGATGTTAGACTTGTGGATACTAATGTGGGCCAGATGCAACCCTCTAGAAGTCTTTCTAGTACAGGACCTGACCCTGTAAATCCTGCTAATGAAAAGCCGAAAAATAAGATGGGGCGGCCACAAAAGAAATGTGAATATATTGTAACCAAGAAAACCATAGGGATATTGGGAGCTGACTGCAGTGCCTCTGTAAAAGAATGCTCCCAAAAAGCATTGTCTCCCAAAGACTTTAGTGACAAAAAGACATTGGAGACAACTGTTTGTGTTCAGAAAAAGAAAAGAGGCAGGGGGAAATATATTCGGAAGCCTGTCTGCATAATCCCACCTCAGGAACAAGTTGTGGGAATGGCAATTGAAGGCACAGCAGAGACTCTCTCTTCATCCAGGAAACCACATTCGGTACAGGAAGTAATTGTAGGAAAACAGGTAAAAGGTCCAGAGTGTAAGGCGAGGGCACTATTGGACCTTAAAACCACAACTGCACCAACCCCAGTTGGATGTTCGCCACATGAACAACAGAAGCGAGGTCGTCGAAAGAAAATTATTTGCTTGACTGAAAAGACCTCTAATTCTTTTGAGCCACAGAATTGCAGTGTTTCTCAGAAGGTTATGTTGCCACCATCAAAAATTAAGACTGAGTTAAAAGGAATGGCTATAATGTCCACCACAGACAGAAAAGGGAAGGGAACTGTAAAAGAGAAAACTGAAGTAGTGAGTCAACACGGTGATGGAGGCAGCATTGCTGTTGGTTGCAGGAACAGGGCGGCAGATGAAAAATTGAAACGTAAAATTGGTCGGCCATTCAAGAAAAAGACTCTAATTAAAATGGCGAAACAGTTAGCATTAGCGCAAGTAAGAACTGCAAATGCCACAGACATATTTGAACGGAATCAACCAGAAAATATTCCTCTCCATCATCCTCAAATATACAAGCTAAAGAGGGAAAGGAAGAAGGTTGAGTTGTATTCCCCAGTATCACCGTTGAGAAGGTACAGTCGGGCCTGCAAATTAAATGCGAATTACTTAGATGAGAAGCAGGAACACCATCCTGCAAGTAGCCATAAACCCCTTTTGTCTTCTGTCTCCAGTGTCACTGTTGCTCATTTGGATTCAGGGAAAACAGTTTCCCGATCTTCAGCTGTTCACTCCAAGAAGGATTCAGAGACCACCGAATCTGAAGGACATGATTGTGTTAAAGTGACTTGGAAAAAAGCTAAGCATTTAAAGAACAAAAGGAAAAGTCAAGTGAACATCAAGGTTGAAGAAATTCAGCCATCCGTGTTCACTGAATTTTCAAAGATACAAAATCCCAGTGCCTTCCAGGAACGTTTACCTATGCTTTCGAAAGAGACTTTAACTTCTTCCGAGTCTGTCTCAACTGAGAAGATACCGTTGAAAAATTGGAAAATGCGAAGTAAGGCAAGAAAAACTGATCAATTGAGGTCCAATACAGAGAGTGGCCAGTCGCTCAGCACACAGTCTCGCCATCAAATACACAATGACAGTGCAGCAGCAAAAGACACTGTACCTTTACTAATCCCGAAAGAAGAGATTGAAGAGACACCTAATGCAGCCGCAACTGAGAACAAAGTGGTGTCCCACAAAGATACCCGTACTGTAACAATGAAAAAAGTCAGGAGAAAAGGAAGAATGTCTCAGAAAAAAGTTGTTGCAAAGATCAAATATGAGCCAACAGTAGATGCTGCTTTGAGTAATGTCTCAGCATCAAAAAATAAATACGAATCTCACTCCAAATCTTTACCAACAACTCAGAGTTTGATTGAGTCCAATTTATCTGGTGATAAAGGATCTCGAAGGCGAGGGAGACCATGTAAAACTAAAGCAATGATTCCGACTGTGAAATCTAGTGAAGAGGTAAAAAAAGAAATAGTGGATTATGAGTCATTAACGGACCAAAGTTGTCCCTTGAAACCCCCAGGCAAGGTTATGTCCTGTCTGAACATTTCTGGAGAGAGTGAAATGAAAAGACCACGGAAAGTGGACAGGAGACGGAAAAGGTTTAGACGTCAGAAAGCTCTAGAACTTAAGGCATCATCAGAGGTTTTGTTAAACCCCTCAGAACCAGTTGGGAAATTTACTTCACAGATTGACCACAGGGAGGATGTACATTACATCTCACAAACCCATTCCAATAAAAGAAAACTAGAGGCAGATGATCAGCTTTTTAATGATTCAAATTCCTTCACAAAGAGGCCACGGAAAGCATTTGGCTCAAGGAAGAGGCGGAGAAGAAAAAGGTCCTGGTGGGATGATAGGGGAAAGGATAAAGACGTGCTCACAGAGAAATACCCGGATAGTTCGCTGAAGCCGTCTTTGCCGTCTGTTGAAGGCAAAGCAGAAGTGGCGGTGGTTGTGAAAACAGACTTTGATGTGAAAAGGACTACGAATCAGGAGTCGATTAATTCATATCAGCATAAGATGCAAAACGCAAATAAACTCCCCTCACATACCCGAGCAGTGGCTCAGAGATCTGGGACAGACAGAATTTCAGGGGAAGTAGAATTTTCTGACCAAATCAACCTCTCTACAGAGGAAAAAAATAGGCCTACTGAAAAGTCATGTGGTTACCAAGGCCATTCAGAGCCACTGAAAAATGCTTTTCTTAATGAAACTGAAGGGGTGCTATTTCACGATATCAGCATTTCAGAAAATCAAAGATGGGTGAGTAATCCAGAAAATCTAAATGACCAAAACTTGGCAGTTAATAATTCAGGACCACTAGCAGAATCATGCAAAGGAACTGTCGGCTTGGTGACTGATGAGCTTCAAGAAAAACAAGTAAGCAATGAAACAGTGACTTCCTCATCTCATGCTTTAAAAAATGAAGTGAACGTGCTTGAGACTGACAGTCCAAAACCAGATGAACTTCTAAAAGAAGACATTACTAGACAAAGGTCTGGAAGATCCAAAAATGAAGACCAACAGAAACAAGTCGTAACAAATGAAAAAAATATCTCGAGAGATGGGTCAGTCATGCTGATTCCTAAAGAGACCGACCAAGTGGAAACAAATGTTGAAATGTGTGTGTCTTCAGAATCCAAAACCCTAAATCCAACAAACCTGAGGCCCTCCAAGACGCTTGATGAGGAATATAGTTTATCTGATGTCTTTCCGAATGCCCCTGATGTTGAGATAAACCAAGCAATGTTTTTACAGCAAAATGTGTCCATACAGGACCTTCCACCAGATAAAAAAGGGTGGGAAAACTATCAGGATGGAGTGGAACAAAGTGACCAAGAATTGGAGGAAGAAGGATGCATTGAGGAAGATGCTGTGGAGAGCATGGCAGAAGAATTGCCTCTAAGTATCCATTCTAAGATTCGAGGTCCAGGACGCCCACCTAAGGATAAGGAGAAGAAGCCTATAGAATGCCAAATTTGTGGCCGTGCTTTTCATCACATCTCGGCCTATGTCATTCACCGCCGTGTCCATACAGGAGAGAGGCCCTACAGTTGCCAGGAGTGTGGTAAAACCTTTGCTCAACTCTCTAATCTTAACACTCATCGAAAGACTCACAAGTTACCCGATGATCTACGCAGAATGTTTTCTGATCAGGAGGAACTTCTTGTCCATTGCCAGAAGAATGCCGAAGAGCTAAATCGCCAACGTTTGACCAGACAAGTGAGCAATGAAGAAGATGGGGAGAAGAACCAACATCGTTCCTTTCCTTGTTTGAAAGACAGGAAACCCCATGTGTGTTCTGTGTGTGGAAAGGGATTTCGCTACAGCTCTATGCTGAAGATCCACATGCGTGTTCACAGTGGGGAGAAGCCTTACTCATGCAAAATTTGTGGCAAGTCCTTCAGCCAGGCATGTAGTGTTCGTGTTCATGAAAAAATACACTGGTCAGTAAAGCCGTACATCTGCAACCTTTGTGGCAAAGGATTTTCTCAGCTCGGGACACTGAGAACTCATTTTTACTCACACACAGGATTGTATAAAGAAGGTGGCAAGCAGGTAAGCAACAAAGTGATATTCCAGTGCCGAACCTGCAACAAGAGCTTTAGTATTTGGCATCAGTATAACTTCCATCTAAAATCGCATATCGATGTCCAGTTTTTTGCTTGTGATATCTGTGGTCAGCAATTTAGGCAGATTTCTGATCTCAGCTTCCACCGCCAATCCTGTGGTAAGCAGACTATAAAGGATACCGTACATCATTCATTTGTATTTGACACTTTGCAGAAATCTCAAAAGCAAAAAGGTCTGCCATTTCAACCACACCCTATACAGCATTCACAGCTCCAAAGCAACCATCAGTATCAACCACAGGGCCAACAACAAACATTTTTTCCGAACTATAGTATATCTCAGCAACAGGTTTACCATTTACCTGAACATAAAACCTTTTCTGAACTGATGAACCCTCAACCACAAAGAGATGCTTCCCAGCAGAGGAAGCATTCTTCAAGAAGTAAATGGAGGCAGATGGCTAGCCCTGCCTATTCGCAAATGATAATAAAATCCCCTCGTAAACGTTACCACTCAAGGCACACTCTCTCAACATCAGCTCATCTAGATCATAAATTTGACCCACGGAAGTATTTGTGCCCGCGCTGTGGTCGACTATTTAGGCACTTAGGGAGGCTTAGAGCCCACATGCTGACCCATGTCCATGGTCACAGCTATACCTGTGGGCGCTGTGGGAAAACACTGGAAAACTGGAACAAGTTCTGGCTGCACCAGCGTATCCACCGACAGAAACGAGGACGTTTCTTTTGTCCTAAGTGTGGTCAGGGCTTCCGCTTTGCTGGGATGTACAAACAGCATTTGCAGGAACACAAAGAGCTAAGAGTATTTGCTTGTTCCTCATGTCCACAGACATTTTCCCATAGAGAAACTTTGAAGGCTCATCAGAGAGAGGAGCACAAACCACATAAGTGTAATGTTTGCGGGAAAAGTTTCCACCTTCAGGGAAACTTGCAGCGACACAACCTTGTTCATCGTCATACCCACCCAGAATGTTGTCCTCACTGCAGTTTGTTATTCCCCAACATCAGTGGTCTACAGGATCACATGATTACTCATAAAAGTCCAACTGGCCCACTCTTGGATGTGTCGGCACAACAAAATCTATTGCCATACCAATGTGGGGAATGTGAAGCCAGTTTCAAAAACTTGGATTTGCTTTTCCGTCATCAGCTCTGCCACTCTCCCCCCAGGGACAGGAAGCCGTGGCGTAATGGAGAGATTGTTGGCTTGCAAAATAAGGGTCTGCATGTCTTTACTTCCCTGGATGACACAAGTGTGTACCCTAGTTCCTCATCCTCGGATCCCCAGGTCTCTGCTCTTTACACTGATCCATCTTCCCACCAACAGGGTTCTCGGATCAGCCATACCTATTCTCCTGATCATTCTCAACTTGCAAGCAACAAGCCCAGTCAGTCTAGCAAGTTCCAGTCTCTAGAAAACAACACACACCTACCTCAGACACTGACACCCTGTACAGCTGTGCCTTTTTCTGAAGCTCAACCTCTCAGTCTCCCACAATATCCCCAGACATGCAACCCCGTCCAGTCCCCTAGCCATAAACAGGTCCAAACCTCTCCAAAATTTGGAAAAGTATTTACCCAAAAGCCGCTCCGCACCTATGAGAAGTCCAAGAGGGGTGCCCCTTGCACCCCATCAACATCTGTGAAACCCCAGAGTGAAGAGGACAGTAGGGACAGTTTAGAATGTGTGGAGTGTGGGGCACAGTTTAATCTTGTTCCAGAATTATATGAACATTACTTGCAGCACGCCAGGGGAGAGCTGTAAGGGACGATAAGATAAAGAAATGTTTTGGAAAGACTAAAAGTATATTGATTTTCATTGTTCATTTTGGACAAACAAAACCTCACCCCCTTTCAGTGGAGGATTTGCTTTCTAAAGATGCTCAGTACATGTAAAAATTCAGATATTTCTATTAGTGGTTGTCTCACAGGTGGGGGGAGTGAGTACACAATACCTCAGTGGTATAGACAGAAGGCTTGCAATGCTGACCTTTTAGAATATATTTGTGTTGGGGGGGAAGGGATAAAGTGCTGTGTGGCAATTGCACGCATCTCAAATACTGCAGGTATCTTGGTATGCTTTCTAAAGTAAGGATTATGTACTTACAAATCACCCTGTCATTAAATGTATTCCTTATGCTGCCTCTGGGCATTAAAGCTTAATGTAGTTTTCATGTTAAGTTGAATGAGAGGATCTTTGTTACTTTTCAGTACAACTTAAAATGTCTCTATTGGTATCATCATAATTTTAATTTCCATTAGTCTGATTTCTTTCCCATTTCCACTTGTAAATCTACCACAAAGATATCTGAGATACCATTTTGAATAGGGTTGTAAGTTTTCTTTTGCAAATGGGAACTGTGATGTCATTTAAGTTAGTGAGCATTGTTTAAACTGTGAATTCAAATGTATGTCTAAGATTGAGTAGTGCAGCATACAGATTGCATCATTTGTGCCCTAGGACATTCTGACTGCATCAAATAGCCTGAAAACATGTATTGAGTGTCCCCATGTCCTTGGAGAGAAGCGAGTGACAGAAAGTGTCTTTGTAATATAATGTTGTAATTTGTTTTACAGTGTTTACAGTTATGTTAAGACAACTGACTGCACTGTCTTGCAAAAAGTTTTGTAGAGTTTGTGTCAGAGCACTTGGTTGCTGATGTGAGGATTAGTATTTTTGCAAGAAGTGTGAGGTAGATTTCTGTACTTTTTATTTACATTTTGTCTGCCCCACCTGTACCATATTAACCAGGTGTGCAGTTGCCTCTGTGATTTCCTTAAGCAAAAATATTTTTTGTTTTGAAGTGGGAGCATTGCAAAGTAGAAGTCACCGCAACACCATACCGTTTTGTACAGTTTTAAAGGGGTTCCTTTTTTATCTCTTGTAAATGTCATGAAGAAAGTTGCAGACAAGCCTAACAAAATAAAGCAAAGATTTTTACTCATTTTTCCTCTGTGTTTTCACTTCATGCATCAGCTTTTCAAGAGAGGCAGATACCCTTTTCTAGAGCAACGGCTCTAATGCAAGGGACCATAAGTGCAGCCACCATAAGTATTTAGCAACATCATTAAAGTACTATATGCAAGTTCAAGTCAATTTATATCTACAGAATACAAATGAAATTCAGTACTACTACTACTACTTCTAATAATAATAATAATAAATTGCTCAAATACATGCTATTAACAAATAAAAATAATTATGCACTCAGATGGCATCCATAAAGCATGCAATGCTACACTGTCACTATGACTTCCTGACTCAACTGATTAACTAATCATGGCCTCAGTAAAGACCTTGATAAGTAGAGTGAGGTGTCTTGGTGCCAGACTAAAACAATAACCTGCATACTGCACAGTGTTTTTCTTTCTTTCTTTTTTTGGATAAGATTGGACACCCCCGATTTACAGCATCTAGGTTAGTATTTGTAAGTAAATTTTTAACAAGAAATGATTTCTTATTATAAAACATGATTCATGTCATTTAGAGTTTGATGTTTTGAAGGGGCAGAAATTGTAATGCCAGTGTACATTAGTCAGGAATTGTCCTGACTGAACTACCACAACTCACTCCTGGCTTGTCTCCCTGCAGGTGCCATTAAGCCTCTACAGCTTATTCAGAACACTGTCGCTCACGACTGACCTACAGTCAGCCAAAATACACACTTCTCATCTCCCTCAAATGGCTTCCAGTGGTGGTCTGAATGATACACGAATGTCTAGTCCTGGGCTGTGGTACTGCAGGAGGAACATCACCCTCTTACCGGCAACCTGCTACCAAACCTTACGCTCCTGTCAGGCCACTCCTTTCTGTATCCACTACCTTGCCGTGCCGTGCCGGAATCTGTGCTTCCGCTTTGTTTTGCTTTCCTCACTGCCAACTGACCCGCGTCGGGCCGCAAGTACCCATGCCTATTTTAGCTACTGCTCTGGGGTAGGTACCAAAGGTACTATCCGTGCTGCAATTCGATACTGCAGACAGTTGATTGGTCAATGGAAATTGTCACAAATACGTCATGTTCATGTTTATTCACCGGCAGCAACCACCATTTAAAAATTTTTAAATAACTACGGTTAATCCAAAACCAAATGCCATGAAAAATGAAAAAGTACAGCATAGCTTCAAGTTCCTCCATTGTGTTGCGTTGTGTCTCGTGAATATGTACGTCACTACCATGGCGTGCTCTTATGAGGCTTTACTCCGCTTTACTCCTCCCATGACTCCCCCTACCTTCACGGGTCCGTTGTGTAATGGAAAAGCGCAACGGGCAACACGGCACGGGTAGGATACGAATGCTTGCCGTCCTGTACCGTGCCGTGCCGGTCAATGGAGAAGCACCATAAGTCTCCTTACTGTCCTAAAGTCACCTACTTAAAGGGGCCCCTCATCTCCATTGCGTTCTCTTCTCTATCCTTGGAATGAGGACAGCAGAGTCACCTGTCTGTTTCCACTGCGAACTGACCTCCGAACCTTTTGTGCAGGTTTACTAGCCTGAAACTATATTCTATAACCTATTCGCTTCCTATTTATGCTCCCTTTTATATTTCCCACTTGAACCTGATTTGGCATCTTAACTTTATATCATAAGATTATGTATGAACTGCTACAATTGGTTGTGGTCTTGATGACTATGCATCAACACTGTTCATTGCCAAACCCTGCATATGCATGTACTAGCATAGTGCCGAATTATACATTATACATTTTTGCACAACTTCCCGTTTAAGACACGGCCTTTTCCGGTTTTCTATCTGAATGCAGATAGGTAACGACTGATAAGTGGTTATGTACAGATAGCCTATGACATCCCTGCCCACCCCTTTTGACACATAAATTATACTTAAAATGTATATGTATTTGTTATGCACCATTCTTTACAGTGTGTTTTTTTTTTCTTCTTTTTTTTTTTGTTTTTTTGGGTGGTGGATGTATGTAAATCGCCATGCTTTTTTTGAGCCGTATCGTATGTGCAGTGTTCACTACGGGGCAATTTAGGTGCAAGTATTTGGGTATGGGTATTACGATCACGCACAACGTAACAGGGAAAGATAAGCCAATCCCTTCTTGTAGCGTATTCATAAAGCGACAGTTCTTTTCCATCCGAGGAATAAACAATTCAGGTTACCTCATAGTAATGGATGGATAGCGAGCGAGCACTTATATTGTTTACAGATAAGCTGTAAATGGGCAGTTTCACCATACAAATAGGAATGGGAGCAGGCTTAAAAAAAAGTTTGCAATGACAGATTTTAAATAATGGCGAGCCGACTCTTGGCTGTATATTCCTAACAACGCTATTGAACCACAGACAGCTGAGCTGTCCTGGAACGGACAGCAAATCAGGTAAGATTACCATCGACGATATGACAAGTAATAGACGGTTTCTGTTATAGCTGGTCAGTGTTTGTACTTAATTTTAACAGTGCCGATTGTGACAACAATCATGAAATGCATTATTGGCGTCATTGCGGTGGTATTTCTTTAAAAAATAAAACTATACATTGGGAGAGTATGCGCTCAATGTAACAAAGAATAGAATGTGTTGACATTGAATTGGCGCGTTTGCTAGCTACCGCTGTATGTCTCGGGCGGAGTTTCGGAGCAAAATTCCGACAAATAGCTGTTATACGGCGGGCGAATTATACCGAATTGCGGGGCTTCTTACGCACTCTAATAACGTTCAGTATTTAAATTCTAACTCTCTCTTCGTAGTTGTCAAGAGGCTAATTCAATGTGACACATTTCTAATAATAATTTAAGCGCTCCCGAGGAAAACAAATGTAAGAGCAGTACAATAGTTATCATGCCATGTCAAATATTTACCAGCAATACCCCATTCTACTTACCACGTTTTGTAGCAAACCAACTAAATTGAAATTGCAACGGAATGATTTCCTTTGGGACTGCCATCCGTATCCAGTCTAAAAAAGAGAACAAACAGTGGCATTGCATTTACTTCACAAATGAAAAACGAAACGTGACCCTCGGTAACTGTTAGCCCATGTTTGCATGTGAGCAAAAAACTAATATCGTAGTATATTCCCTTGTCCACTGGGAATCTTGCGTTTTTTAAGGTATTTCTTTTGGAATAAATAAAAAAATAAGAATGTAGGCAATCGGTATTTAAAAATTATTTGATGAGTATGTCTTTACACAGGCATCACACATGTTCCGTTAAAATAAAGTCTAACCCTTTTAACCCTTTGTGTAGTTAGTTTTTTTTTCAGAATTCTTAGTCAGTGTCCTAGAACTCAGTTGCTTTCAATTGCCAGTAGTAATTGTTACATCAGCTTTATAATTTCTGTTCTGTTAAGAACATTGTAATCACATATTTGTGATCATACACTGTTAAAGTTTTATTAAATAGAGCTTATGACAAAAGATTATCAAAATGCCCCACCAGCATACCATCCACCCAGTAATAATGAAATCTAATTACTCCTAGGAGGACGAATTAATAAAACGTTTTATTGTACTGTACCATGATGTACCAGTACAGTTACTTTCAATAAGCTGCTGCTGCTGCAAGTGTATCATTTTGTAGCTTTTGTTGTCAGGACCCATAGATTCTGGAACAGCCTTCCAGAGTCTGTTCAAAAGTCCATTTCATCCTTTAAATCCAAATAGAAAACTCACTTTTATAGGCATGTATTTAACTGATTTGATCTTTTTTTTTTTTTTTTTTAATGTTGGGCCATTTATTACAGTTAATTGTATTTTATTATAGTGTATTATATTTGTTTTTATTATATTCTGTTTATCTTGTATTTTGTTCTTTTATTTTGTTCAGCAAGCACTTTGTAACACTGTGTTTTGAAAAGTGCTATACAAGTTATTATTATTCTGGCTCTGATTATTATTTTTATTTTTATTATTATTATTATCATCATCATCATCTCTATTCAGTTGCGTTGTGGCCATTGACTCCTGTGCTTTTAGACATGTTTAACTGTGTGCAGTGTCCTGTCACGTGGCTTTCTGTTTTTGTCGAAGTGTGCAATGGAGTCCATTTGTGTGAAGGGTGGAACCCTGGACACTCTGATGGTCACCGTCAAGCAAGAAGAGGAGGAAGAGCAAGAGGAATCGCTATCCGATTCAAAGGCAATATCCCTCCTGTGTGTGAAACAGGAGGAGGGCGAAGACAAGGGTTCGAAGGAGCTGTTAGGTTTGTATTTATTTAGAGGATAGTGAGTGACTTTCTGCTCTTTCTTTCAATTTTACAAACCGCCCTTTTGATTGGATTTTTTTTTTCTTGTAAACCCGTCGTCTTGTAAACGCTTTGTCCTCCGCCCTACCTTGTGTCCTCCAGGCCATTCCCCGCTCTGTTCTGCTAACGCCCAGACCCCAAAGGAAGACCCCGACGCTCCGGCGGGAGAGAGAGAAAGGAAGAAGGTGAGAAGGCGTAGGAGAGAAGCGAAGGCGTGGCCGCCGTCGGTGGCGGTGGAAGGCGGGGCGGGCGGCGACTCGCTGTGGCGCTGCCGGCTGTGCCAGCGCTGCTTCAGCTCATCCTGGGAGCTGACAGGGCACTGCTGCGCGGGCGCGGCGGGCGCGGCCGGCGGGCCCGACGGCGACGCGGCGGCCAAGCTGGGGTTCTGGTGCCCCGTGTGCGGCGACCGCTTCCTGCGGCCCACCGCCTTCATCCTGCACAAGCGCAGCCACGTGGGCCAGTCCCGCTACGTGTGTGGGGTGTGCGGCCGCACCCTCAAGACCCTGCGCAGGCTGGCCACCCACCGCCGCTCCCACGCCCGCGGCCCCTTCCTGCCGCACCTCTGCCAGGACTGCAGCTGCAGCTTCCGCAGCCTGAGGGCCCTCCGCCGCCACCGGGCCCGGGAGCACGGCGAGGAGAGGGAGGCGCTGGGCGAGGCCGCGAAGCAGGAGGAGGAGGAGGAGCAGGAGGAGGACGGCTCCGTGCCCATGCTCTCCTGCGGCTCACCAAACCACTTGCGTAAGCGTTATTTGCGTTGCTACTTCTTGTTTGCTAGTTGGTCTTCGCCTGTTTATTTATTTTTTTTACACGATAAAATTTTTCCAAAGACATCACAATCCACTTTTTTAAACCTGTATGATTCAGTAAATGACAAACCACTTCATTTTTAATAATTGCTTGCCCACTTTTTTATATTTGGCATTTGTGCCTCTGGAGGTTCAATTGTACCCCTTTTGCACTCCTGCAAGGATCGAGGTAGGTATAGCCTGCTCTGTACACCCCAGTAATACCCCCACTGTGAGCCAGTGACTTATTTCCCCGACTGCAGGCCCCACAGTACAACAGGGCAACTAGTACAGATCAGAGGAGAGCTGATGATAAGTTCTGGCCTATAGATGACTGCCATGTCATTGGGGAGGAAGGAATGGGGTTTTACATCAAAAAACCATGTCACCAGAGAAGCCTTGTCACCATAGCAAATTTAGCTTGCCAGCTAATTTTGGGACAGCCATGATGACAGTGTCCCTGTCAGATAATTAAGTAAATACATTTTAAAATACTGCCCTCGTTATTGACCCTGGAGCAAACAGCACTGGAGGGTCATGCGCTCCTCCCCCCCTCCCCCCTCGTGTTGAAACCCTCTTTCCTCTGACCTCCCACGCCCTCTCAGCCCAGCTGTCCCAGACGCCCCAGTGCGCGCGCTGCTTCATGACGTTCCGGGACGCCGAGACGGCGGAGAGGCACCTGCGCTTCAAGCACCCGGCGGAGTACGAGCGGCAGCTGCGGGGCCGCACCGTGTTCGCCTGCTGCGCCTGCGACCGCACCTTCCCCTCCTCCCGCCTGCTCTCCGCCCACCAGCGCACGCACAGCAAGTGGAGCCTCAGCTCGCTGGGCTCGGAGGGCGCCCCCCAGGACAGGAGAGGAGAGGGTGGGGCGCAGGAGGGGCGGGCCGAGGGCAAAGGCAAGCACCTCGCCTCTAACGGTGCGTGCCTCTCCGCCTCGCCGCTGTCGCTTGTTGCAGCCGGGTTCCCGCTCTTTTTTTAAATGTGTGTGTTTGGCAGACGCTGTTGTCACGAGCAGCTTGCGTACCTTATGTTTCTTTGCCCATCTGTACACTTCGGTACATACCAGGAATCTCAAGATCAAATCCTTGGTGGCTTTTGGAGTGTTTCAGCACACAAGTGCTTAATGTAAGTCATTGCTTGGCTACGGTCCACACACTTTATTCTAAGGCAGGGATGGGCACTTCTGTTCCTGGAGTGCTGGTGTGTTTGCAGACTTTTGTTTCCACCAATTGCTCTGGTCCACTCATTGATTAGACATTGTTAAATGTTTCATACAGGGACACAGAAACAGTCGGCAACTGCCATTCCATGGGCTTATCTAGAAATGTAGCTAAAATGTCAGATGGCATAAATGTTTGGGCTGATTAAGTAATTAAGGTCAGTAGTTAGCATGAAAACCAGAAACTGATACAGCTCTTGTTGCCCACCTCTATTCTAAGGACTTAAATGGCTACTAAGGAAATCACTAGAATCTACAGGCATTGCAGTCCTCCCAAGCTTTAATTTGAAATCGCTGGTATATACTTGAAGCATTTGCGGTTGCTTTGCTTTATCGTACAGCAGCAGTGGCCCACTTGTCTTTAAGCCCCACAAAACCTTGGAGCACCATTTTTAAGGCTATTTTTCTCGGCTCGTGTTTTCTAGGCAACAAGATCGACAAGGGCGGAGCTGGTTCAATGCGCTGTCGTCACTGCCACATCATTTTCGCGGACCCTCGCACGTGGGGGCGTCACATGACTGCCAAGCACCCCCCGCCCACGTCCGTCCAGGCGACCCCCGGCTGCTTCTCACTCAGGCCGCCGCGGGGCCAGCCGCGTCCCTACAGCTGCTCCACGTGCGGCGAGAAGTTCATACAGGAGAGTTCCCTGATGAAGCACCACACCGAGTCGCACGCCAGCTGAACACGATGGAGCGGAGGCGAAGAACCAGGGCTCGAATTACAGGGGAGCCAGGGGGAGCTCAGCCCCTGCCTCCTGGAAGAGACTGGAGCTCCCTCAAAAAGAGACCTAAACCCCCCTTGCTTCGTCATCACACCCCCCAAAACACCCCCCCCCCCCAAACCCCCACCCCCCCGAAAGCCAGAGTGTAATTTCAACCCTGGATTGAACTGAGAGGTAATGAAGGAAAACAGCAGAATGGTAGCTTTGAGGGAGAATGAGACATTGGAGCATCAGGTCTTCTGTGTAGAATGTGATGGATCCATGTCTCCAAGGCAGCTGTTGATACAGAAAAGCAATTCTGCAATGTTGACGACCAAAACCAACCCAAAGCTCTGGAATTTCCGAGAGAGTGTAAATAAAAATACTGTGCAATTTTGAAACTGTCAAAATAATCCCTAGCCCACCCACAACCAGATTGGTTTTGTTCATAATAACCCTTTTTTTTTTACTTGGGAGTCAACAACAGAAAGTAATTAATTTTCATTACATTTCAGGACTGTTGTGGAGTCCATTTAAAGGGAAACAACAGCATGCACATCTTTATATGTTAGGTGCTACTCCAAGAAAGGAATAATGATATTTTTGTGTGATTGTTGATTAATCTGTCTGGTGATTAAGAGTGATGACTATGTGTAACTTCATTCATGTTTTTATTTATTTTTATTTTATTTTTTGCTGCAATGCCAAGGTGGTGTATTGAGTTTTAACTGTTATTCAAATGTATATTTCCTTTGAATTGGTCATAAAAATAATTTTGACACTCTGACATACCTGGGTGATATAGTAGAGAACTGTAATGGAAGTCTGAGTCCTCAAGAGCACTAATAGACAACACATTAATGTCCTTCATCAATAAACCAGTCCAATTCACTGTTTTGAAGATAAACAATGGGTTTTTATTTTACTATGAGTGTTGATGGTGCCACATCTTGCTCTCTGTGCCACTTGCTGTCTTAGTTGGAAGCGATGGTATTCTGAATCCAGGAGTTGTAGTTGCAGACCTTGACATAAACCCCAGGCCTGTTTTTCTGGGCACAGCCATATCCCCAGGACACAACACCCTGGAGCTGACCACTGCACACCACCGGGCCACCAGAATCACCCTGAGAGAGAGAGAGGTGGGTAAATTCAATACAAAGAGAACCAGCAAAAATAGATTTCCGGGAGTGTGCTGGTAACGATGTGGACCGATTGCTCATTGTGATCGAATGATCCGGGAATTTACCTGGCAGGAGTCCTTGCCACCCTCCAGGAAACCAGCGCAGAACATGTTGGCTGTGATTTCCCCGGGATAGGAGTTCCTGCAACTGCTGTCACTGAGGATGGGAGCGTTCAGGCACATCAGACGGTCGGGGTAGGAGGCTGGAGAGGAGACAGAAGTTGACAAATTGTTCCCCCCGAATTGAGTCCCAATGCCTGCAGCCTGCCTACAAACTTGAGCATGACTGCTGACTTCCCAAGGCCCACGTGTCACTCACTTCCACTGCTGAGGACGTTGCCCCAGCCGGAGATCAGACAGCTGCTGCCGGCCCCCGCGCATCGGGTTGGCAGGGAGACGGTGTTCACGTAGCTGTTCAGGGTGGCGGGCTTGCTCAGCTTGATCAGCATGATGTCGTTGTCCATGGTGTAGCTGTTGTAGGAGGGGTGAATGATAACCTTGACGGAGTCGATGAACTGCTCGGTGCCCTCGTTGGTGGCGATGTTGTGCTCACCCATGCGCACCTGGACACGGCTGCGGAGAGACGGAGGCCCGGGTCAGTTCTCTTAACTGAATTAACGCGTTGGCTTTATTGAGGACATGACTCTTACTGAGGTGTAACGCCCTCAAAGTGAATTGTCTCAATATAAATCTGCGTCATTATTTTTGAGTCTATGTGAAAAGATCAAGTCAATACAGATTCCTTGTTTCTACTTCTAGAATGTCTTTATTTTGGTGTAGATGTTTGTGATATCTACTACATATAGATTAATAGACAATAGCACCTTTGTACCAAGTATATTCTATGCCTGCTTACAGCATGGGAAGGCAAAGAAATCATCTGTCCGTCCATTCGTTATCTATACCCGCTTATCATGGGAAGGGTTACG